>NC_079400.1:12240567-12540567 GCF_029220125.1 Pseudoliparis swirei
CAATGTCGCTCCTTGTCATTTCTTTTGGTTTTTTTTATTGTCTGTTTCCTTTTGTTAAACTGAAGAGAAGAAGGGAGTGACGGTGACGCCGTCAAGTTCCTGGGGTCCTCAACACGTCTTTTCATCAATTTGGTCAAACTACTGTAATGCAGATTACATTTAATTTAAGAAAAGATGTACCAGATTATATATTTATATATATATATTTTTTTGATTATATATATGAATATGTATATATATGAATATATTTATATATATATAATATGTGTATATGTAGATATAATATATATATTTTCCTCTCAAAGCGACTCAAAGAAGTAGTGACGTGACCTCCAGGTGAAGGAGCAGCCATGTTAGTTGTAGGGCGTTAACTCCTTTCTCTCGCGAACATATTGATACTTGAGCCGTCAGCAATTATCTACGATTTAAAAAACCAGCCAATCCTTGTTCAGCTCTGTGACACTTAACTCAACTCCAGCCACAGAAGACGGCCGTTAGGGAACTTTAATTATGTTAAAAGGGGAATTAAAAGTAATTTCATTGTCCTGAAAGGTGTGTTTCTGTTGCTGGTCAATGGTCACCTGCAATACTTTACAGTTAAACTTTTACCGTGTGGTCGTGACACTTAGCTTTACAACAGAATCACATGGAAGGACAATATATGACCAACAAATAAAAATAAGGCCACTGCAAAACACTTTAGCTGTGTTGGCAAAGTCCACTCAACTGGAAATCAAAAGAGCACTGACGCAAAAAGAACAGAAGCTGTTGTGTGTCGTGATAAACTGCATGATTCACTCCAGGAAATGTGTCTGAGTTGTGGCGGCTGTGAGTTCATGTTGGGCGGGATGAGCTGCAGCTTTTCACGGCTGACCTTGTAAATAAAATAGGTTGTGCTCATATCTTGCATGGTGTCAGAGGGGAATGCAGAGCGACAGGATACCATCAGAAACAATGAAAAAGAGCTGATAATAAATATATAATATAAAAAGTCCAAAAGTTCCTGCGTGAACCCAAGTTTCATATTTCTTAGTGCTATAAAAACACAATATCCTCCAGAGGAATGTCTGTATTGTGTCTATTTATTTAGATTTTTTTACATTTTCATCTAAAAAACAATACTTTTTTCATATTTATCCTTCACAGTTCTCCGTTCTCCTCAAGTTACTTTTTTTTGAAGGTAAAAGGATGACAATCACATCTCAAATACAGTCTGGGTTCCTCCTGAATGATACTGTTATAACTTGTAAGACAACTCAGCATCAACTCTCGGTGGTAATGTTTGAGACTTTTAAAAATTATTTTGTTATTCAGATGCTGCCCTTTGGGGCCAAACTGTACCGATAATTTTATCACACCAGACGTTTCAAACTGCTTTATTTTTATTACATTTTAAAATGAATGATCATTGCTTGAGCACATTAAATGAGCAAACAAGAGAAATCTCATAGATGTATACAATTTATTCACATTATCATACTATTTTTACACTTTAGTCATTTCTGTATTTTGGCTTGACAACATGTCATGTAGAGGTCTATTTCTAAACTACAACCATATTATGGTGTCATATGATCTTGAATAAAAAGTGTCAGAATTAGCAAAATCCCTCTGAGCCTGGATCAAAAGAAAGAAAATTAGAAAGATATATATGATTATACTCCCAACAGAAGTACACCCTTAGGTTGGCTCTGATCATTTATATTTTTGTATCGATGTTAATTGGATATCTAATTTCATGATGAACGTCAATAGCATTATTTGACCAGCAGATGTCGCCACCCCCCAACCACACTGCGCCTGGGGTCTTCCTCGATATCTCCAGGGGTCCTTGATGGGGCTCCTTTTTCACATCTCCATGTGCTCATGCAGCGAAACATGCAGCTGTGCAATTGCCATATAGTGTTGGCTGCAGATGGTCCAAATTAGAAATTACTAAGAAGACAATAGCAAGTTCCATGGTCCCTGCTGTCGCCCAATACGTTAAGTTAAACAACAAATATACATATGCGCTCCTGTGTGGAAATATAATAATGAAAACATCTGGTTTCACCCAAACTGCATCCAATTACAGTGTTAACAATCACAAACGGTGTAAAGTTCGTTGGTGTTAAGATGATGTGCTAAAATAGCAGAAGTTGTGCAATTTTGCCTTCAAAATAAAACCATAAAGTTCACCCAAATGCTGCTGACTGCTCATGAAGGGTTTCAGAAATGTACTGCAAATACATACAACACTCAAACACCCGGTGGGGAATCTCAAACAAGTAAAAACACCGACGATTCATTTGGACGTCCGTAATTAATGAAAGCTTTACTTTGAAAGCCCATACCGGAAGTTGTGCACACAACGCGGGTGACTTGACGCCTCGGCTGTCGGGACTCCGGCGGTCTTCCCACAGTAACTCACCACAGTGGATTTGCGTGTCGCCTGCCACCACCTGCGCGACGCCGCGTCTCCCAACAGGTGAGCACGCGCCTCTTGTTGACAACGTATTTATTTGTTATTTATTCAGAAGCAAAAAAAAGAAGAAAAAAAGCCGAGCCGCGGACCTCAAATTACACAAATGACCCGCGTTATAGTGGACATACGTGGTTAGTTGTGACTTCGCGTGGCCGTTGGGGGATTCGGGACTCTTTGACAGTTGAGGCTGTTAGCAAACCAGGGGCGGCGAAATATTCAGTGTTCACAAGACGGGACGAACGGTCACGAACCGTAATGTGTCCAAAGTAAACACGAAGAGCTGGAGGACTTTCACCGGTCAATAGTTCAGGGGGAGCTACCGCGGCGCTGTCAGCCGTTTGCACATTGCTGTTATTCTACTTATGAGCTAATCGTTGAAACGTTTCGTTAATATTTGCGAACTTTACCGTTTAAAGTGTACTCTTAAATTTCGGTATACGGATTTTTTTTATTCGTAACTTTTAACAACTGTTTCACACTCCTCGTTACCGCCACTCGGTGTTGTTTTACTTGAAGAAAGATGAACCAGTTATAAAACAAAACGCGAGGGTGTTTATGAGTTTAAACCGATTTGTGCATTTTTCTCACAGGTCTTTGAACGTGACATCATCGATGTTGTGCGTTTGCTTACACACCGGGTGATTAAGTTGTTAGAGTTAAGAGGGGGATTTGGCCTGACATTGTTACAAGGATATTTGCGCTGCAAGACCTTGTATTTAGCATTTTCTTTAAACCCAATAATGGATACCTAAAGTAATCCTGTTAAGAAGTGAAATGTCAATGACAAATCTTCGGGATTCCTTATTAAATAACATTCTCTTCATTGATTGTGTGTTCAGATGGAACATGAGACGATATGGGCATTATTACATGTCACCCACTTAGGATTCCACACACATTTAACCAATAAAACCCCTGTTCAACCACCTTCTCATGCGTTGGCATCTAGGCTAAGGAGTCCAACATGGGATTGGTCGCCTACATTCTGGCTTGTGGCAGCAATGGGCTCTGCGCTCTTTACTGCCTGGCAAGGTGCCTGGCTAGTTTTAGATCATGTGTCAGTGCAAAGACATGCATTGCCATCTGCTGTTGGGCTACACTGCTGCACGGTCACCTGGCAGTCCAGAGGAATAACTAAGCTATTCGTCCAACACACCTAAAATAGGCAGTGAGGGACGAAATTGTCTATCCTCAGACACAATAAACACATTACCGACTGTTGGGATGTCAAGGAGATAAAAAAAATGCTTCTGAACAAATTCCTCGTCGTAATTGTGGTCTTGCACACATAATGGACTTTAATGTTGTAATCGGAGGAGGTGTGGGTTTTGATGTTGCCTCATAGTAGAAACTGGGGGACTGTTTTTACACTTCACTCCTCACTTTAATTGCTTCACTCGCTGTCCCAAATAAATGGAAATTACAGGCACAGTTTTGTCCGAAATAATGCTTCCTTAAGTTTGAGGGAATGTTATTGATGGGAGACCTTATTCCTGCACAGGAAGAGTCCCAGATAAGCCGCAGCCTCCTATGGGACCGGCCTTCCTGGATCTTAGAAAACAAGTTGGGTCAAGTTAAAGTCACATGGCTAATGCTTTTTGTGCCGATAATCTCGATAGTATTCAAAAACAGTTTATATGATTGTGATTAGGCCATTACGCTTTAGCGTGGCACTGATGCTGCTGAATGGGGCAGTTGGCACAAGCTGCGCTGCAATGATTTGCCAATCAACATAAAATGAACAAGGTAATTGTTTATTGTTCATTTCTGTACAAATGCTGGGATCCAATGGGATCGCTTAAGACGCAAGGCCTGTCCTCTCATGGAATGCATCGTGACATTATCGAAGACTTAAAGTGATTTCTCCCTATTTTTGTAGCATTGCGGTGGAACAGCTGGCTGGACTGCAGCTTCCCTCCAGGTTCTCGGAGGCGCACGATGAGCACACAGTCCCGCCGGCTGCGAAATCTCGACTTGTCCTGCTGTGACTCCAGATCCAAGACCACCGTCAAACAGCCGGCGCCCAGCGGAGATAATGGACCCGACAAACTCCGACAATGAGAGGAAAAAGATCTCCCGGACCAGTTTACCCGAGGCTCCTTCACTCTAGATGCCGCCGAGCCATCCGCTCCCCAATCGTCATCTCGTGGCCGGGGATTCTATCGGCGCCGGCAGATGTTTGCTGAAACCGTTCGCCTGAAGGAGCATTGAAGAGACCCCCAACAAAATAAAAACACAAGCGACCGTAGCCGTGAGCGGTGTGTGTGCCGTTGATCATGGGGAAGGAACAGGATCTGCTGGTGGCGGTGAAGACCGGAGATCTTCTGCTGGCGCACAAACTTCTCTCCAAAGTCAAGTGCAACAAAACAAGTGAGTATGGCGCTCAGGGGGCAAGAGGATACCTGGCGTTGGGTGATTACTGAGGGATTGTGTGTCTGTGCTCTGGGAGTGTAAATGTTTCCACAATGAAATATAACTTAGATAGCAGGGACAGAGCGAACCAAATGGCAGATTCTTTACAATAACCACGAGATCGAGTTCAACTCTCTCTCCCCCCCCCCCCCCCCACACACACACACACACACTTCCAGAAGTTGAAGTCTCTCTTTGTGGCTGTTATCTTTTCCTGGGCTTTCATCAGCGGGGCTGGCCGCTCAGTGACAAGCTCCGGGAACAAAGCCGCGGCTGTCAGGAAAAAGCCTGTTGCACACTTTGAACACGACACAGACGGATTTTGTACCGCCGTGTGCTTGTGTTTGTTAAAAAAAACGACGACTGTCAAACCGGCTGGGAAAGTGTGTGTGTGTGTGTGTGTGTGTGTGTGTGTGTGTGTGTGTGTGTGTGTGTGTGTGTGTGTGTGTGTGTGTGTGTGTGTGTGTGTGTGTGTGTGTGTGTGTGTGTGTGTGTGTGTGTGTGTGTGTGTGTGTGTGTGTGTGTGTGTGTGTGTGTGTGTGTGTGTGATGTTCTCTGCTGTTTTATAAGCTACCATCGAGGTGCCCTTGAGCAAGGCACGCCCATCTGTTTTGGAAGAGAAGATCAGCTCAGTCATAATACGAATACCCAGCTGTAAATACAACAGAGTAAGTAGATGAACAGATAAATGCTTAAATGTATTTTTTTTTAAATAGATATCTTTTACAAGCACAACTAAAATGTCTAATAAACTCTCCCTATAAAAGGGTTGATTTTTGTAAGAAAAGAACCGGATTAATTACTAATATTTATCTAAGCACCATATTCTGTATTAATATCAGCATGCATTTAGATATTGATTATTCTATTCAGTTATTGTGTCCTTCATACACAAACAAGTGTAACTGTGTGAAATGTGTCAAAAAAAGTCCCCAGTTTACTCGCTCGGTTGACTTTCTTGAGCTAATTAGGAGTTGGACCTTCACCAGGCAAACGCAGCAGCTGGCCACACGGCGTGATGAAAACAACAGCGTTACCTAATGCCGGTCACGGCTCCACCTTTTCTTTCTTTTGGTAACTCTTGCCAACAGAGAGCACGAGACAAAGATATCGGAGAAATCTGTGCTCGAAGTGTCTAATTGTTGCGCAGATGGCCAGGAGATGCCGTGTCCATGTGTATCTCTTAATCTCTCGCCGCTATACTGAGACACACACACACACACACACACACACACACTGCCGATCCTTGATGACCCTCCCCGAACTCTGTCAACGGTGTAGTCATTTGTCACTTCTGATGCTGCAGCTGGCAGCGAGGGCTCTGCAGACGACCTCCCTTGTCTCACATTTGCAGATTGGCCTTGTCAATGGGGGCTGATTGATTGGTTAGTAGTGACCTGCTTTTGCAAGCTTTTATTTTTTTAAAGAGCCACAAAATAGGCTTGTATGTCGTACTTATTCATTTGAACTCTGACCCTTGACAAGAGGGTCATTCTGAGGCTGCCGTGATGGTGATGTCATTCTTTTCAACAGGTGTTTGGCTGTAAACCAAAAAGTACGGCATGAAGTAAATGCTTTACTTGCTGATGGTACATAAAGTCAGGAGGGAGGGCCGGTGGTCACCAAAGTAAGAGGAAATGTGTTTAATTTGTTTGCACTTTGGCTCAAGAGCAACAGTGTTATCTTCTCAATTGATTGCTCTTCACATTTACTCTAAACAGGATTATCGTGGTCCCCAGATAAAGAATTGTGATGCCAGTTGGTCGTGAGGTAGAACAAGGCATTACAGTCTCAAGTGCTATTTAGTGTGTTTGGGAGTTATATGTTAGGAACACAAATCAGAGACACCTGCACGTGCAAGTTGTCCGCGACGTCCTTGTGAACTCCGGTGACAAAACAAACATAACTCTCACACGAGCGGAAGCCTCTGGAGAGGTCAGGTGCTTTTTAAGATGTTATGGTGGTGTCAGCGGGACATGCTGGGCATTCCCAAAGCCTCGGGAAGAAGAAGAAGAAGAAGAAGAAGAAGAAGAAGAAGACGCCTGTATTCAGAGCAGAGGACTCGGAGCGTCATCCGACTTGTTGTTGTGTATTTTGTAATGAATTGATCGGAGAGCCTCCTCAGTTGGGTTAAAGAGAAGGTTGCTGATTTACACTTAAGTGTTAAAGAACTGTTGTTAATGTATTTTTGTAAATGGACTATCCCCCCCAAAACTTTGTTGATATATATCTTTGCCCCCCCCCCCCCCCCCCTTCATTACTCTCTCACATCCATTCAACTGTCACTGTTGTGGGGCAATAGATTGAAGCTCAGCTCTCGTTCCGGAGCTACTTTTGGGTGGGAGCCAAGTTATCTGCTGTGGTAGTTTATTATTCCGTTATTGTCAAATTACTTTCACTTTACAATTCTAAGTGGTTATGCAAGAGGATTGTTTAAAAGGGTCTTTTCATTCCTGAGTTTAGTTCCTTGGGCTCCTTAGTTCCTACCAGTAATTAGTAAAAAAACAAAACATCAAATTTGTTCAAATCAGGATTTTTTTCCCCAACCAGTCAGACAACATGAAATCCCCCTCCTCCATATCAGAAGTGTCTTAGGGATATAAAGATACAAGAATGGATTAAACAGAAATCTTCTCAAACTCAAGACCTCTGTGGCTTCCCTCTCCTCCTCACGGCGAAGCTTGGCCGTGTCCCGAGGGGGTTGTCTCTGAGGCCGGCTGATGGACAGGTAGCTGAGACGGGAGGTTTCTCCTCCGATCGGCCATCTGCTGACATCACGTCGGCTGCTCGGACAATTTAAGTGGACTTACCACGGCCTCCTTTCCATTTTTTTTGCTTCGCTGTTGCAAGCTGACAAATCAGGTGGACTCATCGTCGCGGTTACCCTCGTCATGTGAAGCCATCTTAACCAGAGTGTCTGGACCAGGAGAGGACTGAAGTGGGTGTCTCTCGCCCCTCCCTGAACCAGGACCATGAGAGGCTAGACGGTTCTTCAAAGGCCTCGATGATTACAATGTCTTTTGTTGCAACGCATGCTTGCTTTCATCTTGACTCGCGGCCCAACCCTCTCCTCTGTCATGGTAAATACGAGGCCTTTGGGTTGTTGTCAACGGACAGATGGACAAACGGCCGAGACAAAAGGAGAGCGATCATATTTGAACATCCATTGTGTCGGCTATTTGACGCATTGATGACTCAGACCTGGCACTTTTTGTTTCACCAAACTCGACGTTAACGGCATTACATTACTCCACGGGGCCCGCTCATGGAGCGGTTGGGATTGGCGCATCACGACTGCATCGCTGGTCCGCCGTAGCCAGCGGTGTCCTCGGTGAATGCGCTTGTCATCATGACGTGTTCGATGCTGAACACCCACCACGACGGAAAAGTCTTGGAGTTATTTCCAGGCCTAGAAAAGTCCTTGAAAAAAATGAAATCCCAAAAGTTTTGGAAAAGTCATGGAAATTTCTTTGATTGAAAGAATAAAAATGTATATCCTGTACATATTCATTCTTTTAAACTATTGTCTCTCATTCATTTGTGTCATTTAAGGTTTTTACTCATGTTTACACCGAGATTTCACAAAATGTTTAGTCATGGAAATTTGGTTTAAAGTCCTGGAAAAGTCCTGGAAATCCATTGGTCAACATGTGTGTAAACCCTGTGAACAGACTGAGCAGAAGAAGATTGACAGGAAAAGGAGAGAGAGAGAGCTGTTCTCATACACCATTACTAGCTCTACCTATGAAATGATGAATCCACCCGGCCACTGCTGAGCACTCGGCCTACACCTGGCGGTCAGCCCCACCAGGTGAGCTCCTGATTTGCTGTCGGTGTGACGGCACTGCAATCAGCAAGACATAAAGGCTGGGCTCCAAGTGGGGTGTGGAACACCTGCTGCACTGAAGTGAAACTCAAAGTATTGCCTTTCAAGAGTGTGTAAATAGCGCTGAACCTTTAAATCCCCAAGGGAATTTGTTGTCAGTAGCAGCACACAACAACAAAAAACAAAAACAAAACACAAAAAAGAAGAAGAAGGTATGGTGGATCTGAACTAGAGTGAGCCTCATAACATAGGGGCAGGAATGTTCTCCTGTGTCCTTCTTGGCAGCGGGCGTGAGGAGAGACGCCTAGAAAGTAATCCTCCACTCCTCTTGGAGGTGAGGAGTGGTGGGTCCGGGGGTTGTCCAATATGGACACCAGTTTCAACGACCTCCTCTCCACCACTGTTCCAGGGCAGTCCAGGTGCCGCCGATGATGGAGCCATTTTCCCAACCAGTTTGTTAAGACGGCTGGTGCTGCTGGCCTGCGGGCGCTCCCCCCAAGCAGTTAAGTGCAGTGCACTGGCGACACCGGACGATTAGTAGAATAACATAACTCTGCTGCACACGCTGAAGGATCGAAGGATCAAGCTTTCTTAAAGGAAAACTTGTACACAGTTGACCTTGCTGATGTTGGCCTTCCAGTGGCATCGGCTGTCGATGGAGACGCCCAGGTACCCTAGTGTCCACCCACACCATCTCAGCACGGAGTCCAGGGACACTCCAGAGCAGCCGCCTCAGTCCCTCTGTCTCACACCACGCACCAGCTCTCGGCTCTTGGCTCAGCCCCACTTCGTCTCACTACACCACTGCTTCTCACACCCCCCCCCTCCTCACCTCCTCCCACCACCCCAACACTATATGAATCACCAGAGTGGCAATCGATAGCATGTAGAGTATCACTGGTGTGCACTGGTGAGAGGAGAAGAGGAAGGAGGGTGAAGAGGAAGGAGACAGAACAGATTCCTCCTCGGCACTGACCATCACTGACCACAGCCCCCACAGACAACGACCCATTGTGCTGTGAGGTAGTCAGTGATCCAGGAGATGGGTGGAGTCCACGCTGGCCACCCGGACGCAGCTCACTGAGCAGCAGCAGCTTCTGGCTGGCAGCAGCAGTGGCTGGATGGAAGTAAATGAAAGTGACTCACATGAGATCCATCGTCGCGAGCATCCAAGCAGCAGGTAGTGCGATGAGCAGGTAGATGATGGCCATGAATTTGGTAAGCAACCTGCAGAGGGTCCAACAGAGGGTCCAACTGCGCCAATGGCATGCCGACCAGGCTCTCCAGCACCTTCATCACATGGGAGGTGAGGAGAGTCGTGAGGGGTCGGGCCGCTGACTTCCACAGCACCGGGACGGTAATGTTGTTAGTTGTGCGGATATTTGGTCATAAACCTTCCGGGGAGCAAAACAGTGGATCAGCCATCCGACAATCATATTGAGTGTTTTGTCGGAAGCAAAGATATTCAATTTACAATCATATCAAATCAATAAAATCTGTTTAGTTTCTTACATTTGAGAAGCTGGAACTAAAGAAAGTTCGATATTTAGTGCTTGAAAAACTACTTCGAGTTTTCTTTTTTTTGGCAATCTTGTATCGGGGGAATAGTTGGGACAGAGTAATGTTGTTCCATGTGCATAGGAAACTTCCTGAGATTCATTACAATAACTTTTTTGTCTGAAAACTTCAGATTAGCTTCAACACCAGTGGAACTCGTTGCTTTAAATCGGGGTTCCCATCGGGAACTTGCTCAAGAATTATTTTCTACTTCAAAAGTAGAAATTCAAAATCCACACTCCTATCATTTTCTTATTGATTAATCATTTACGACCTTTCCACAATATGTTCGGCTCTCGAAGTTTCCTCAGGCCGGTTCATTGAAGCCATCCGTCTATTCTCATCCTGGCTTTACACACATGCCTGTCCAGTCTCATGTTTAGCTCTTCAAATCAAAAAGCCGTGAGACTCCTTTTGTGTGATTGTCGTGATCATCTGTCTCCTCGCAGGTATGGGGAAATGAGCAGTTGTGGAACAATGTTCAAAGCACACACGCTGTGATACAAAAAGTGTATTTACTTTATTATATGTATTCAATGTAACAACCGAAGGAGCATCTGGCCCTGCGAGCTGCAGGAGCCACACACACGTGTGTAAGAAAGTGGATGTGATCAGCGTAACGACGGCCAATTTAAAGCCTCGTGTTGTCCTGTTTCATATTTACTTACTTTAGTTTGTGTGATTTGTTACTTTAAGTGACTGGCGATCAGTACGATTCACATCTATTGTTCTAATATTTACATTTTATTAAAGAGACGTCATGATTTAAATTACATGTTTACAAAGGCTTTAAGTTGGAAGAAATAATACTGTGGTTCAAGGAATTCAATAGCTTCTCTGACTGCGCTATGACCTTCAAGACGACCTGTTTGAACAGGAGCCTCGTCTCTTCAGTGAAGTTCATTGTGTCGTTACAGCAGCTCTGATTGATATAGAACAATGGAGATGTTTTAGCTAAAGAGCTCTGAGAAACCACCTGCTCAACAGCAACCAATAGACAGACGCAGTTAGAGCTGAGCTTCAATCAGTTCAGTACGGGTAAACAGTGGAGTGGATGGATTTACAGAAATAGTTCCGGCATGTAACAAAAAACCATAATAATTGTGGTTATTTGTTTACGTTTTACTTTAATGCTCAGCTAGGCCAACCACATCCTGGCTCCAGGTACAAGTTCGATATTGTTCGTCTCGCGAGAGACAAAGAACATAAATTGATCTTTTTCCAAAGTGTTGAACCTTTCTCTTTAGGATATCACATTTGGATTCTTCTTTTTGGGTCAGCGACTGCCCCCCCCCCCCCCAATCCATTATTTTAGCTTCCCGCTTCCTTCATCCCTGTCCTTTGAATACCTTGAATTAAGGACAATCCATCTGGACGAGTGTCAGATTAGAAGTCTGTTAGATGTAAGAGCATGTAAGAAGAGGTGTATTTATGTAAAAGTGTACAAGTGTGTGTGTGTGTGGCTTAAAGTCTGCATGTGTGTTGTCTCATCAGATACGCCCCGGCACCTGAGAGGTAGATTCCACCCCTTTCAGCCCTCATCGTACCTAATCTAGAGTCTCGTTTCACGTGTACAGCAGCAGGGTGTTGAAGTTAGCCCCATTAGCCCAGCGGCTAACTGGGCTAATCACTCCTCTACTTGATTAGCCAGACCTTTGGGCAGCGGCCAACGGCTTTCGGGTTCGGCCCCCTCTTGCGCCGCATCCATTAATCCTGAGCTCTTTCCTCCCCTGACAGATGGGGTAGCTTGTCTAGGATTGCTTAGGAATTTACCAAAGGAATTAAGTGGTGTGTTTGTGTGTGTGTGTTGGGTGTGTGCGTGTGGTTGCAGCAGAGAGCGTCATTTAATCTTGCATAATTAGCTTTTTATTACTAGCTCCAGGCGGCACATTGTTGAGTCCTCATGGAGCACCTTTTCTTCTCTCCCCTTCTAAGAAAACAAGCTGTCAGTCAGCCAGGTACAATGTAGCATTCAGAGTGAGAAGCACGATGTCACTGTTTTTTTGTTTCCCGCCCCCTGCTCTGCCTCTACAAGCCCTGCAATACTGCTCATGTGTTAGGATTAAAAAAACATACCTGTTGGCAGAATTTCCTGAGTTTGTAGTTTAGCTTTTGTGCTTGTACAGACAAGGAACATGTCACTGTCTGTTCAAGGAGGTCTCATTGTGTGTGTGTATTGACATGAACGTGTGTGTGTGTGTGTATAGGTGGTGAGGAACTCGTATCGGTATCTGGCAGCGGTAATGAGATTCAGTGGGAGAGGTTGTCGTCGCGGCTTTGATCTTCCACGTCGCCGCAGCGTTTTTTATTCTTCCCCCGTCTCTGAAATTGGTTGCATATAGAAATCCCCCGTCTGTGGTGGCGGTTCACATCTTCCCGGCTTTGTAGTCGTTTTAATACGCTACTGTCCTTCAGAAGGCGAAATATATAGAACAATTATATTGAGTCTGCATAATGGCTTCTCGGTCTTGGAGTGCAAACCTGTGACAGTTTAAAAGTTTTTCGTGCAATCTTTTTGGGCAATTTGTCTTCATCATCTGGCTTCCCCCGCAAACCTAAGATGCATTGAGTCTCAGGCAGTCAGGTGATCAAAGCTGTCTCACC
The DNA here is from genome assembly GCF_029220125.1 of Pseudoliparis swirei. Lineage (NCBI taxonomy): Eukaryota > Metazoa > Chordata > Actinopteri > Perciformes > Liparidae > Pseudoliparis > Pseudoliparis swirei. The sequence goes on from NC_079400.1 coordinate 12,253,431, forward strand.
TTAAACCAGTGACACACGTTATACATCAGTTGTAACCCCAAACTGCATTATTGTGATTACTCTCACTTAAATGCTCTGGTGCTCTTATTTTGACGGGTCGAATTGGTTCAAAATTGTTAATATATCCAATCGTAGTGTTATGAGGCTAATTCACGTATATGCACCTATATGTGGACGGCCTGAAGCTGAGGTGTGTGTGTTGGGTTTGTAAGACAGCACATCTCAAGCCTCACAGACAAAATCCAGGTTAGATTTAATGAGGCATTTCATCTTTTTTATTCGTGAAGCTCAAGGTCTCGACACACCTGAGGAGTGACCGATAAACGGCACAAAAATGTGAAACTGGCCTGCAAATACAGTTGCTGCAGTTAAAAACTAGGATGGGCACTCGGTAGAGCGCATACCTTCGCATATCACAAGATTGGGCATTGAATTATGAACATTTTGGCATTAGTTGCATGCCAATTGGATACAAATTGACTGTGCTATGGTAAAAAGAAGATTTTGACCTTTCCATGACCTTTGACCCGATTGATCCCAAAATCTAATCAAATGGTCCCCGGATAATAACCAGTCATCCCACCAAATTTCATGCGATTCGGTTTAAAACTTTTCTTGACCTATGACCCGATCGATCCCAAAATCTAATAAATAAATAAATACCCACCAAATTTCATGAATTCGGTTTAAACCTTTCTTCGTTTTCAATGCGAATAAAATAAATAGTTTATGATAGATTTGTCCACTGTTGACCAGAGCTGCGTCTCGCAGTCTGCCTGAGGTAGACGTGTGCACTTCCTCAGCTACTGTGAGACGTTTTTATTGGGTTTCCTTTTAGCAAAAAAGAGAACGTTCCCTCCAGTAAACAGTTGAGCTTTATTCTGAAAGGTAGAACCGAAAGCAGCGGGTCTGGTGTGCGCTGCCTTTCGTCCAGGTTGAAAGGAGAACTAGTCATCCCTCCGTATTCGGACCTGGGAGACTCTGTGTTATTGTACAGCTTGATATGTGCGTTCATCACAAAGACATATATGTTGACGAGCAAATGATGTCACTCTCGGGGTCTTCCCGTGAAGTGTGAATGCTTTGTCTTCATCTCCCAAGGAACAATTCAAACTTGCCCAATTGAAACACATTGCCGAAGCTCTTGACCCGAGCCGACACCACCGGAGGTCTCGTTCTGTCCAATCAGCGGTCCAACAACACCGAAGTATTTTATTTATTGTCACATGTGGCGTGAAAAAGGAGCAGCATTCTGATATTTCAGCGACTGGACCGAGCAGATGTTTGGTGTTTCTGCTCGAAAAAATGCCAAGCAAAGAACCAATTATCGAGAAAACACTTGTGACTGTGGACGTCTTATTGAAACGGTCCATTGAGTTTGTCCCTGACTTGAGTTTGAGGGGGAAAGGGTGGCGTCATGCGGTGGGTTTTGTTGTGTCCAGCTTTACTCAATAGTTTTTGACCTCGTCTACGAGCGTGTCGTATCTTCAGCTCTCGTCCCCCAAAAACTTTGAGGCAGCATGTTTTGGCGTCTCATTACCCCAAATGTCCACATGTCCAGCGTATTGATCGTCAGCTCTTTGGCTAAATGAGAAATGTAATGACTTTTCCATCCATGTAGGAGTGATTGACCTCATGCTGGTGTTACATCCAATAATCCCCACTGTTAAATAACTAGCTGGACGGGGTCGCTGAGCAAAGTAGCCTTTGTGAAATAGATTTTATTGTTTGTTTTTCTTTTTTAGACCTCCGCAGCGTAATCGGTAGTCGCCTCGAGGCTTTGCTGCTGAATTCTCACTATTTCTATAATGGAAACGAGCCAGGAGTTGGTGGAAATCCTCAGAAATCCTCATAGACTCTGTTTTATTGGTATGCAAACAGCCGTTGTGTGGGTGAAGTATTCCTCTAACGTTCAGACCCGTAAGAGCTCAAAGCTGGATCACGACATCATCCCTCTGGTGGCAGAGCTCCTCGGGCTCGGGGGCACAAAGGCAAAATGCCCCAGCAGCAATCCTATCAAAAACACTGAATTTGAGTCCATGGAAATTAGGAGTTTGAGTTACGTGTTCAGGATTATTCAATTTTTTTGTATGACTGAAATCAATTTTAAAAATCTGCTTCTATCATAAAAGAATGTTTTGGTTTTCCAAAGCGGAGCGTTTGTTTTCGCCTCAATCCCATTGAATCTTTTTGCCGATCAAAATCATGCTGGAATCCAGTATTGTCATAATATACAGTGTCGTCGTATCGCTCGACCTCAGGTGAATATTGACAACGACAAATTAGTTTTCCTCCAAGGCCAATGTTTGAAAGTAATGAACTGGTCCAACCCAGAGCACGGGAACCAGCAGGGCGCATCGGGTCAGGTACGAGAAGATTTTAATATGTAAAGTATTTTGAGCTTGAGACGCGTTGCGCAACATGAAACCTCCAGGTGTGTCGCCCAGGAGGAAAGGTGTACGGATGCAGCGACGCTCCAGACGGTCGGTTCCATTCTCACGCCGGCCAACATTGAATGCGTCTGACCCAGTTGCCAGAGGCACCGCAGGAGATTACTCACATGTATTGGATCATGAGGCCCGGAGCTGTTTTGATGTTCTTTTAAAAACAATTTTCGTCTTTTCCTCAAGACCCAGTTCCCAGTTTGTTCCTCTCAGCAAACCAACACTGTGCAAAAAGTTATGAGGAATTATTTTAGCTAAAGTGTGTGTGTGTGTGTGTGTGTTGTGTGTGTGCGTGTGCGTGTGCGTGTGTGCGTGCGTCTCGCACTATTGACTGCCGTTCCTTTCCTTGTCAGGGTTGGGAAACTGCCAGTGAACTCCAGCTGCAGTTTAATTTATTTATTTATTTACAATGACAATTTACAGGAAGAGACAAAAAGCCAACAGGGATTTTTTAAAGCCTCCACCTATATAATATTTGACAAAATTACAAACATAAAATGAAAAACAGGACATACACACAGCCTTAGCCTCTTTTTTATTTATTTTGGTGGCCCTGGCGGGGGAGGGAACCATACTGGAGCCCCCCCCCCCCCCCCCCACTCAACTCTTTTAAAGACAAGATGCTGGTTTTGCTTCAGGCCTCGTTTGTCTCTGCGTTCGCCTCATCAGCATCAACAGGGTTACGGTGATGACACCTGACGGGTGTCGATGACGGACAAGTGGCATTTTTGGAGAGGTCCAAATCTTCTTTTTCTTTTAAAGGGATGCAGGTAGCGGGGCTGCACAATGAATTACACATTTGAAATAGCGCAAGACATTTGAGGCGAAATATCTGTCTGAATACCTTTAAAAAAAGATAAAACACTGCACACTGCTTGCATATCATCGTCTACAGACTCCCATCGATGTTTCCAAGCTTTAAACTCGACAAATACAATTAGGAAGCTATCAATTATTAGACAATTAGGCTCTGGGGCGATCTAGGGTGTAAACCTTTGAAACAATCGCCACATCACCAGATAACCAGGGCCATCACATTCTTTGCTGAAAGTCTAACCACTTTGCTCGAGTTATTTTTGAAGTTGAAGTGCTCTGGAGTTTTGGTTTTGCTTCTTTTTTTCCTGGGAAAGCCGAAGCAGCAGCTCAAGCTGACAGAGGCAATCTCTCTCTCTCTCTATCTCTCTCTGTCTGTTTCTCTCTCTCTCTCTCTCTCTCTCTCTCTCTCTCTGAAAGCTGCAGGATGACTCTCTCTCTGTGAGACTTAACACCCTGTTTTTGTTTTTTTTACACTCCACACACAGGCGCACACTCCTCTGGGGATTCTGTCACCACCTGCCAAGGACGAATCCACGCCGTAGACAGTCAGCTGGGCTTTTACATTACAGTTAATTTAAGGACACCTTCGTGGATTATGACCCCAAATGTCTTTTTCCGACGTTTTAAAATCCCATTCAATTGTCCGTCGATCTGGTGGCAACAAACAAACAACAACAGCAAGTGTGTCGCTTGCGTAACTGTTTCTCATCGTGTTATTTGGAGGCCTATTAGGCATTCTGTGGGGCAGCTGGCGTGAAGCCAAGTCCCCGCTGTGCCTCGGCGGTCTGGGTCGAGGGTCTGTGTTTACCTTCCCCGCAATCACAGCAGTTAAATGGATGTGTTCCTCTGATAAGTGCTCCCCCTGATGTGGGCCTCACCTGACCACAGACCACAGAGAGACGGTGACCTGAAATGACCCCCTCCGTGTATATTGGTCTTGCGCCGGGCCGGGGGGGGAGGTTCTTCCCAACCCTACATCTCCTGAAGCAAGTGGCCCTTTCTGCGTGAGTTAATGAGAAGCCGGTGTGGTTGGAAGTGGAGTTGAATTCCCCGTGGTATAACTCCACGGAATACTTTCCGGATATAGAGGGGAAAACTTTAACACAATGCCAAGAAGCCAAACCCAGAAGTTATTTGTAATGTTTTCTTTAGTTTTTGTTGGGAAAAGTTTTTCCTGAAAACCTTTATTTTTAATTTTTAGAGGTGACATATTTCAGAACAATTTGCTGTTATAAAAGGCATTTTTCAGAAGTTAAAATAAGAGCAATAGTTTGAAAAGTCGATGCAATATTTTACTTTCATTGACGTTTATATATCACATCTTGTAACGGGATCGAAGTCAAAAACGCTGCCACGACTCGTCCGACAGAGGAATGGCGGGCCGCGTGTTGAAACCTGATCAATCCAAGCGACTCACGACTTCGCCGCTGGTTGGAGCGAAGTTCTACCTGACAGCAGCCGTTGTTGACGTGCCAGTCCTTTTCTCCGCCGGGTCGTTTGCAGATGCATCCAACATGGCTGCCCGCGCCAGCTGTGTCCTTCCTGATGAGCGCGGGATGAAAGGAGCCATCGTTGTGTTAGCCCCTCAATTCTGTCCCCCGACGACCCACTGTTGTCGAGCCATTATTGGGCTGATATTGTGTTGTTTGAACCCAGAATAATAAATGGAAATTCTTGAAATGTCATACTTATACAGTGGGTACGGAAAGTATTCAGACCCCTTTAAAATGTTCACTCTGTTTCATTGCAGCCATTTGTTAAAATCAAAAAAGTTCATTTTATTTCTCATTAATGTCACTCGGCACCCCATCTTGATAGAAAAAAAATATATACAGGACTGTCTCAGTTATTTTGATTCATTACAAATCAACTGAAATATTGCAAGCCTTTATTCTTTTAATATTGCTGATTATGGCTTAAGAAAACTCAAATATCCTATCTCTAAATATTAGAATATCATGAAAAGTATACTAGTAGGGTATTAAACAAATCACTTGAATTGTCTAATTAACTCGAAACACCTGCAAGGGTTTCCTGAGCCTTGACAAACACTCAGCTGTTATAAATCTTTTTTTTACTTGGTCTGAGGAAATATTAAAATTTTATGAGATAGGATTTTAGAGTTTTCTTAAGCTGTAAGCCATAATCAGCAATATTAAAAGAATAAAAGGCTTGCAATATTTCAGTTGATTTGTAATGAATCCAGAATGCATGTTTTTTTAATTGCATTACAGAAAATAAAGAACTTTATCACAATATTCTAATTTTCTGAGACAGTCCTGTATATATATTAAAAAAGAAAAACTGAAATATCACTGTCAACATGTTAAATGATATAATGTTTCGCGGCCGTGCAAAAAACCAAAGCAACAGACGCCTCTGCCAGCTGCGGTCACGCTGAAGGACCCGAACAACGGCCTGACAGCTCTTTTTGTTGTCGTCTTTTATTTAGTATTTACATTTTCCAGCCTCTAATCCTCCTCCTCCTCCTCCTCTGTGTTGTTTTACTCTGAAGAGGATCACCGCTAATTCGCACACTCTTCTGATCGTGCGGATCGTGTGTTTGTTTTCCCCCCCCCAAAAAACATTTGAATAGCGCCTTGAAGCGCTTGACAGCAACATGTCTTCCCCTCCGTTCACGTACAAGGTGCCACCTGCCCATCAGGGCCAGACAAACACTCAGCGTTTTTATTTTTCCGTCCAGGATGCTTCCGCTGTTCCCGAGAGGCGGGTACGGTCGCTCTGATCTCTGATCTCGCGGTTTTCCTCGCTTTGTTTAGTTTGGAGAAAACAACAGACGGCTTCCTTCGCTGGAAACTCTTTCAGCGGGGAGCCGAGTGTGTAATTTCCCTGCCTCTGCAAGAAAACACGATGCTTGAGATTCACTACACATCTGTTTGCACCAGCTCAGTCTGGGGGGTCGGGGGGGAGAAGGGGCACACACACACACACAGACTCCGAAGAGTCATCACGCTGGTACTTTAATTGATCTTGTTGGCAGAAGCAGAACCTGACTGATTTTTATGGAGAAGGAGGAAGGAGGGAGGAAGGAGGGGGATGGAAAGCAGACCGGGGGGGGGGAGCTGTCAGCTCTGTAGATACATGGTGGAGTAGGATAGCGTGGTGGGTGTGCTATGCGAGGAATGCCGCCTCGTGTTGTAACTGGAACTCCTGAAAGGCCCTGTTCTTTCCACAGCGCCGGGACGGTTCAGCCCCTTCCATCCGCCTCGGTATCAAAGTGCCTTTTTGTGCCTTCGGGCGCTTGTTTTTTATCTTCGAGCAGCAACAGCTCCACAATAGAACCGCGTGAGAACTTCCACGGGGCTCAAAACACGACGTGAAGCCCCGCACCGCTTTTGTGTACATTCATTTTTATCGTTTTGTAGAGAACCCCTCCCCCCCTTTCTCTCCAACTGGTAAATGTTTGAATACAGTTAAATTGGCGGTCCATGTTTTGTTTAAATTGTCATGATTTTGTAAGCGTGCAAAAGGCTTCATGGGAAGGCCGTGCATCAGACCAGCTTATCATTACTGGAAAGGTCCTGGAAAGATCTGTCAGTCGGAATTTTGTCAAAAGTATATATATTTTTGCATCGTTCTTCTTTTGACACTTTTTAAAATGTATTTTATTTTATGCACAAAAAAACCCAACTCCTTAGGCAATCAGAATATATTTCCCTTTACGACTTGAACATCAATAACCACGAGAGAAAGAGCTGCTGCTTAATCAGCGCTCCAGAGGGAACCCATGTCTACGCTGGGTATTCACAAATTACTTCATATCCTTTGTCATTTTGTTTTATATGGAACATTTATTCTGCCCCCCCCCCCTTTGATGATGTAATCCATTTTTGTTTTCTGCAAGTTTTGTTAATATATTTCTATTTAAAGCTACAGTTTGATTTACCTCGAATCGTTTTCATAGTATTGCCAATCAAACTGATTGATTATGAATCACATTGCTTCTCAGTATCAGAGACATAGGTAGCAGCAACATAACATACAGTCGGATGGACCAATAATGTTCATAATTAGGATGTTAAACCGTGAACATGTTCCAGGTACTGTGAATGTTGCTATCAGTTCCATTTGCCCTGATTGTATTCCTTTGCTCTGCATCCATATTATATTATATTATATTATATAATGTGATATGTACATGTATTACAGTTTCCTTTTTGGAAAGTCAGTAAATAGTGTATTTTAATGTATGTTTGTTTCCATATGAATGTCACACTTTTGCCAAAATTATTTGTGCGCTTTTATTTTATTCATGTTTTATTCATTAAGAATATTTTACTATCCCTTCCCGTTCCACCTCCAATGTCCGAATATTCCTCAGAATTAAAAGACCCATTGCTCCTTTAAAGGCAGTATAATTATATTGTTTTTCACAATGATTTCTGGCACAATACAATTATTCAAGTTATGTTTTTATTTCTTATTTCCAATCACTTATTGGTTTCGTCAGAATATGGTGAGATACGGCCATCAAATACCATCAGAGCTTCATTTCTAAGTGACATCATAAATGTCTTAAAACAACGAATGGAGACGATTATTGTTCTGCCAATCAACCGATTGATTTATTGATCGGCCGTTTCAGCACTAATTTCTACTGGTGGTACCGGTCTGAAACCTTCACCGCTGGTTAACTCTGCTTTTCTTTCTCTTCCTGTCTCTCTTTGACACACACACACAGACAAACACACACACACACACACACACACACACACACACACACACACACACACACACACACACACACACACACACACGTGATTTTCCACACCTAAGTGGGAGGAAACAGTGAGGGAGCTTGAGTGCAATGAATGGCTCAGTCTTCAGAGGCGGTCTGGTTGACAGCCGGGCCTCGACAGTAGATCCCTCTGCGTGAGAAGAGTTTCCAGCCCTCGTTGGGGGCTGAAGACTCCGTGTATGACGTTAGTTGGATATCTTTTTAGAATGAGGCTTTAAAGGTTGAGCCTGAGCTTTTGGGATGATGGCCAGATTTGATTGGTGTAGGTGATGAAAAGGAATCTAGACGAGTTAGTAGAAGTTTAGACTTCTACCTTTTTTAGTTGAAGTACATTTGATACAAATACGCATCCATTGCAAACCTAGCCTTCTGTTTGGATTCTGAAGGAACATATACTGGTTTGTCAATTAGTTTAATCAACTGGTTTTCCATTTGAGACATTGTGAACAGTCTGAAAGCATTTTTGAGTTCATAGAAAATATTGAGTTTCAATCTCTATCATATGTTTTTGGTTCACACACGTGGAAGCAGGACTAATGAAAGTGAAGATAGAGTGAAGTATGAATGAGTAAGGCATGGGACAAGTAGCAGTTTGTCCAAGGTGAGTGGGGAGTGGGAAAAGAAAGGGATAAAAAAACAACTTGTCCATTCTCGCTCACTGAATTATGCTATTTTTGTTCCGGGTGCTGCTGCCAGAAGAAAAAAAACTATTTCATCACGCCGTGATTATGTTTTAATTGTCGTTTGAGCCGATAAGACCAAGCGGTGTAGATGAGGTGGAATGCCACGTCTCTGCGAGCCAGAATCACTTTGTTTATGAATAATTTGGCTGTCAGATACGCTGAGAGAAAGAGAGAGCGAGGGAGAAAGAGGGAGAGAGAGGGGAAGGGTGAGGCAGCAGGAGCTGAGGAAAGCTTCCCATCCTGTCGGGGCTGTCAGGTTGTTTGAAGGAAGGGTGCGACGACAGGGAGAAGTGCAGGAAGAAGGGGGGAAAAAAACACACACTATGAAAACACGCGCAGGGTCCGGCAGGGATGGAGGGACTTCTGGAGCGCTCTGATGAAAAGATAAATATGTCACATGACACTAATGCTCTCTGTTTCCATTCCCTCCCTCTGTCTCCATCCAGAGCTGCTGGGCTCAGCCAAGAGACTCAACATCAACTACCAGGACTCAGACGGGTGAGAGGCCTGTGTGTGTGTGTGTGTGTGTGTGTGTGTGTGTTGTGTGTGCGTGCGTGCAATGTAGGAGTCACTGTGTCTTGATTGACGTGCATATTGAAAGAAAAAAGAAGCCCAGCCTGGGCCTCCCGTCTTGTCCGGAGGCTCCAGCGCCGCGTGAATCATAACATCGGCCCACACATGTTTCGACATATAGCGCCGTCGTAGTCATCGTCTCCTTTTCAAACACGTCAGAAATTACAGGAAATTTAGTTTGAAGCAAGAATTCTCATTTCTGATAAATGACGACTCATCTGTTAAACCGGTTTGAGTTCAGAGAAATACTTTACTATGTTCTGAATATTCAGTTAAATTCGAAAAACCTTTTTTTCCCTGCCATACAAACATCACGTGACGCTGAAAGGCCGTCGCTAAACCTAGACGTCAGTGTCCTTACACCTTGGAATCGGGCCTCCGTGACTTTTGCTTCCTCGTATCTATGCTTTCTGATAGATGCACGATGGCCTCACAGCCATACACTCGCTGTACAGGGCGACTGCGGGTCAGTGGTCAGCAGGTCTGTCTTTCAATCAGGGGGTCGGCGGTTCAATCCCCGCCCTAGTCGATGTGTCCTTGAGCAAGACACTTAACCCTGAGTTTCTCCCTGTAGCTGAGTCTACGGTGTGAATGTAAGTCGCTTTGGATGAAGAGCGTCAGCTAAACGTAATATACTGCTGTATGATATTTTGGTTTAGGAAAAAAATAGCGCTGCCAAAGCCTGGCAGTAATAAACACTTTGGGGGAGCATCCTATTATTTATTCATTCCTCCCTGTTCATGCACTGTAAGCAACACAAACCGGCAGCTCGGGTTCTCATTGGCTTGAACAGACGACACCACATCCCCCCGACCCGGCTCCTCTCCATTGGCTCCCTGCTTGTTTTTAGAAATGGATGTTCAAGATTTCACTGATCACTTTTGTGTAATGAGCCGGCCTGCAGCCTGAGACCATCAGGCCTGATGAGGCTTACATCATCACAAATGTCTCTTTGAATCACTTCTTAAAACCCATTTCTACTGCTTTGTTTTATTGTTGATATTATTATTTAATTTGACGAACTTATTTATGTATTTACTTGTATTGAATAGTTGTATTGTTTTGTTTATTGTCCTGTTTTATCAGGGTTTGACCTTCGTTTGTCACTGCGGAGCTTTCTGTTGTTTTATCGCCTTCAAAGCACCTTTTTAAAGGTTCTATATAAATAAAGTTAGAATTATTATTTACCATTGATTCACTGTCAACGGTCCTAAATATCAATGCTCACAGGTAACGTTAACATAGGTGACATTGAGTTTCACACAAAGGTTAGTTAATTTGTCACACATGAGAATAATACCTGGCGTCTCGTTCTTTTACTAGAAGCACCTGGGTCCAGGTTACAAGTTAAAACACTGATGGGTGACGAGGTACATCTTGCACAGACTCACCATTTTTAAATAGCCGAGCTTTAATTCACAGAACCCAGATAATACAAAATAAAATGTGAGCCCAACAACTGAGGAAGTGCAGACGTTCCTCTGCTTAACCCTCCTTGTTACCTGAGGGTCAATTTGACCCCATTCAATGTTTAACCCTCCTGTTACCTGAGGGTCAATTTGACCCCATTCAATGTTTAACCCTCCTGTTACCTGAGGGTCAATTTGACCCCATTCAATCTTAACCCTCCTGTTACCTTTATATTTCCTGACATATTTTACCCTTGGGGTCAATTTGACCCCAGCAATTAAAACCTCCAGAAAATTATTTGAATTAATATTGTTTTCCAAGTTTAAGTGTGAGGTACTTTATGTTTGTTCGTTGACTACCTAATTAGCCCTTTAAATATATAAAAAAGTTGATATTTCTTATATGTTTGACACAGTGAAAAACAGCCTGGGGTCAAATTGACCCGAAAGAACACCGACGTTAAACATTGAATGGGGTCAAATTGACCCTAAGGTATCAGGAGGGTTAAAGAAAAGGGTTCAGCATGTCCCTTTATTGAAGATGATGTCACAGTGATGAGAAGAGAATCCAGCACACAGTGAGCGCAGCAGCAGCTTTTTCTTTTTTTATAACTTTTTATTTTGCATTTTCCACAAACAGCATTCCTTGACATCGAAAAAAATATATATATATATCTACAACAAAATAAAATCAGCACACATCCAAATCCATCCATATCCACATGAACACCCGCCAAAGATTCCCACTCATCCCCTCCCACATGTTTATACCCTCCAAGAGTAGGACCCAATGAGGAGGGAGGGAAGGACCAAACAATCAAACTACATACCACCAAATGATAAGCATGGAGTACAAAGTAAAATAACTAAAGAAAGGTAAAAAGCATTAATGTGAAAAGTACAAAATAAATAAATAACAAATCAACAGACATTCATTTCATACCCAGATTTTTCATAGACCTCTTTGTTTTGCAGTTGCACTGTATGTGTACAACCTCAACCCCTCTCAGTTATAACATCTACATCCAATATCGACTCTAGATATAACGTCACGCACGCCCATCTTCTTGTGAAGATATCTAATGTCATTTGTAGTTTTGCAGTCATTTTTTCCATTGTATGGACCTGGTTTAATCTCTGTCTCCACTGAGTTATGGTTGGTGGTTTTGCATCTTTCCAGTTCAGAGTTATTGTTTTTCTGGCAATCATTAAAAGTATACGTAGAATATACCTCAGATTGGTGTCCCCTAAATCTCTTGGTATAGACCCCAGCACATATATTAGTGGATCTGAGGGTACCTCCACTTCAATGATTCTATTGATTTCTTTTTTTATATTTTTCCAAAAACCTTTGACTACTGGGCAGTCCCAAAAGATATGCGTGTGATCTCCTATTCTTCCACATTTTCTCCAGCATAATGGAGCTGAAGGATCCTTCACATATGAAGAGATTACAAGAGGTGTATTAAAATATCTGACGTTTAGTTTCCAATCAAATTCTTTCCATAATTGCCTATTGATTCTTTTATGACATTTGTTGCACAGATCTTCCCATGTTGCATCTTCAATTATAACATTTAATTCCAATTCCCACTTTTCCTTGATGTTCAATGTATTTTGTGTTTTGTCAGCTGTAAGCCTTCTATATATGTGGGAGACGTGGTTTTTAGTTGGAAAGCCGTTTTCTGCTATACTAATAAAATAGTCTTCCATACATTAGGTGTTTTTTTTTACAAACTGTCTGTCTTTATGGTTTGTAATGTAGTGTCTCATTTGAAGGTATCTATACAGGTCCTTTCCTTTTCTGGGTTTTCTATTCTGCCAGATGAATTTTGAGATAGTTTATTTAACATATTGATGATGGAAGGTACTACCACTGCTGTGAGAGACTGAAACAAAAGAGGGAGGGTATTCATTTTTCTTTCACCGTCTCCCACTCGACCAACAAAAAAAAGAAACGTGTCAGGTCATTTTTTATTTGTTTGATTAACTTATTGTAATTGGCATCAAACAGCTGTGTGAAGCTAGGTGTAATATTAATTCCCAAATATCGAAATCCTTGTTTAGACCAGTGAAAGGAAACATCCTCATTCAACTGTGTGGGCCAGATTCCAGATATCATCATCGCCTCTGATTTGTTTTCATTAATTTTATACCCTGATACTGAGCCGTATTTGTGCAGACACTGCATAAGTGCAGGAATGGAGAGAAGAGGGTTTTTTATAAAAAGAAAAATGTCATCTGCAAACAGAGCTATTTTATGGTCCGTTCTGCTTTCGTCCACTATTCCTTGAATTAGTATATTTTGGCGTATAGCTTCTGCAAGAGGTTCAATACCAAGTACAAAGAGGATGGGTGACAGTGAATCCCCCCGTCTCACACCCCTCTCCACCGTAAAAAATTGTGAGCAGTGACCATTCACTCTGACTCTTGATCTTGGGTCTCTATACAACAAGTTGATCCAGCTAACAAATTCTTCGCCGAATCCCATCTCTATCAATGTTTGTTCCAGGAATAACCAGTCAACTCTATCAAATGCCTTTTCAGCATCTAAGCCGAGAAGCATTGAGCAGCTTTTTCAAATGTTGTACACACACAAAATAATGTGGTATGAAATGTTGCGTGGACAATTTTTAGAGAGTTTTGAAGATGCAAAAAAACAAGCTTTTTTGTCTTTTTGTTTATCCATCCAGTTTAATTTTATAATATTGTTTTAGCTGGAGCGAAGAATCCCCCTCTGCAAAGCCTGTGTGTGTGTGTGTGTGTGTGTGTGTGTGTGTGTGTGTGTGTGTGTGTGTGTGTGTGTGTGTGTGTGTGTGTGTGTGTGTGTGTGTGTGTGTGTGTGTGTGTGTGTGTGTGTGGGTCGGCCGAGGCCTGCGACGTGTATCTACATGCAGGGTCAGCGCAGTGCGTGGGAGGGGATGCACAATGGGGGTGTTGAAATTAAACATGTCCAATACTTGAGTGAGTGAGTGTGTGTGTGTGTGGCACAGAGAAAGGGGTTACCTGTGATATATGAGATCGGTGCAGAGGGGATGAAAAGAGAAGGGGAAGGTGAGCAAACAGGCGCCTGTCACTGAGTCAACACCACCCCAAGACGGATTGAGACTGTGTGTGTCTATGTCGAGAGGGGGGCTGTAGGTGACTCCGGATATGGACGTGGTATGGTCTGGTAAAGTAAACACACACGTGTGTGTGACTGTGTGTGTGTGTGTGGCGCTGAGGGGCATGATTGACTAAACAATCCAGCTGATAAGATAAGCCCATTCACGGTCTGGAGATCCCTCTGATTCCATATCGGCACAGGCCGGCGTCTAAATGTCAGAATGTCTAAGCTGGGCGAACCTCAATGTCACAAAGTGAGATAACTATAAACCAACACATTGCAGCTCGGTCAGCGGCGCTCTGGGCAGGTACCCCTCTCACTGCGTGTCAGTTTACACTCTTTTCCATGCATTGTGTCTTTTTTTAACACAAACTTCCATGTTCACAAGAAGAACATATAGTTTCATGCGTATTCATACGGTCTCTTTTCAAACGGCACTTCAGGCGTAGGTTTACTTAGTTTTTAGGTTCATTTACACAGCATTACTACTAGGTTACGCTGAGGCAGGGGCGTCGTTAGGCTTATTTTAGGGGGGCTTCAGTATGATGAATATAATCCCCGGGCACTAGGACCTTGGGGAGGCTGCTGCGCTGACTGTCTCACTCTGCCTAGTAACGTCTCTCTCAACAACAGCCAAGAGTGCAGGTAGTTACAGAATGTGGCTAATAAATATATATATATACAGGACTGTCTCAGAAAATTAGAATATTGTGATAAAGTTCTTTATTTTCTGTAATGCAATTAAAAAAACAAAAATGTCAGCATTCTGGATTCATTACAAATTTTATTCAAATTTGAATATTTCCTCAGACCAAGTAAAAAAAGATTTATAACAGCAAAACAAAATCAAACATTTGAAAATGTGTTTCCAGGTGTTTTTCAAGTGATTTGTTTAATACCCTACTAGTATACTTTTTCATGATATTCTAATATTTAGAGATAGGATATTTGAGTTTTCTTAAGCTGTAGTCATATAATCAGCATATAAAAAAGAAAAAAAGGCTTGCAATATTTCAGTTGATTTGTAATGAATCCAGAATGTTTTTTTTTTTATTGCATTACAGAAAATAAAGAACTTTATCACAATTTATATATATATATATATAATAAATATATCGGTAGTTGTGAACAATTGTTAGCTGCTTACATTTAGCTTTACGTGAGGCAAATGAAAGGGAAGAGTTAAAAACTGTCTCCATTGAGCAAGAGTGTGAACGAGCAAATCCAAACTACAAGAAATAACTATCGATATCTTTGCATTAATATATATTAGTATTGTATTTTTTCCATTGAATGGTATATTGGACACTGTACTACTTCATCTTTATCGCCCTGTCGCCCAAAGCACAAAAAGCCGCCATGTTTTGAAGTGGGAATACGCAATTACAGACTGGGCACATTCCCGCACACCCACATCCATTTACTTCCACCTTGGTGAGGAATTAACGCATTCCCTTTCCCCTCACCCAAACCGTAGCCATCACGACTAAATGGCAAACCCTCACCCCTCAACTCAAACTAATTGCAACCTGATACTTTAACCAAGTCTGAACCAGCCCAAAATTTCCTCAATTTCCAGGAATGTCCTCACTGTAAAGGTCTCAAGCTCAACTGGTCCTCAAAAGGATTGATGTACAAGTACACACAGACACACTTGTCTCCTCAGTCTGAAGTGGTGATGGATGAATGGGGGCACGCTCTCATAAAAACACACATACATTCTTATCTGAGAACAGTTCGTAATTATTACACACACGCTATTATACACGCGCACGCACACACACACACACACACACACACACACACAGGCGCACACACATGCCATCTGAAGTTTTGATGAGAGCATACACACACATTATATCTTCGTCTGGAGTTATGAAAGGGGGCTGACGACCTGCTGTAAAGTCATCAGCATGATTTATGAGGCCTCTCATCTCCGTGCCTCTGCTCCCTCTCGCTCTCCCTTAACCACCCTCCCTCTCTCTCTCGCCTCTCTCGCCCCGTAGCTTCTCGGCGCTGCACCACGCCGCTCTGACGGGCACCACGGAGCTGCTGTCGCTGCTGCTGGAGACCCAGGCCACCGTAGACATCAAGGACATCAACGGTAACGCCACGGCAGAGCCGGGCCAATGTCGGCAGATACAACTACAACTTGTGGAAAAGACAAATTAAAACCAGGTCCACGTTTTGGGAAGTCAATTGGGGTTAAATTGAGTCTGAGACCTCCTCAACAGCTTTTTGACACGGTTGAAAATAAGTTTGACCCATATGAATAAATATGATTCACTTTGAAGTTACACAGCAGCGCCACAGCAAATACCTTCAGACTCCAAGCGGAACGAGTGTAGTAGCATGTAGAATCGGTGCTGGAGTGGCAGCTCTTGATTCACTTAATACAAACTGTTCATTTCGATGCCGAAGAGCAAAACCTCCGATCTAAAAAAAATCAGTGTTTTGGGAATACAAAAAAAGGTGTTGTTTTCTTCCATGATTAGCTTTGCATTCTGTGGAAGGTTATGTTTTTATCGCTGTGTATTTATTTATTTGTATGTGTGTGTTTGTGTGTTATTCGCATAACTCAGAAAGTATTAAACCGAATCGCATGAAATTTGCTGGGTTGATTGGTTATTATCCGGGGACCATCTGATTCGATTTTGGGATCGATCGGGTGAAGGGTCAAGGTCAAGGTCATGAAAAGGTCAAAATCTTCTTTTTACCATAGCGCGGTCAATTTTTATCCAATTGGCAAGCAACTCATGCCAAAATGTTCACATGACTCTCATGCCAAGTACCAAAAAAGTGGCTGCGGCGAAGGTATGCGCTCGACCGAGTGCCCGTTCTAGTTCTATTTGTTAAGGATACCCAATACAAAAAAGGTTAAGTACAGAAAGGCGGTTTCCCCCACTTTTCCTGGATCATTTAGGAGATGTGAGGTTTTGCACCCCACACTTCCTTCGATGGAGCCTTCCTGCTTCGAGCTTTCTGTTCAAAGCCCCTGAGGACTTTATGTTCACGTATTCAAGGATATCATGACTGATTTAGCTTATACACATCTCACTGCCTTCCTGTTCCCATCTCACGGGCTCTATCCCGTGTTCCCGTCTCTAGGCATGCGCCCCCTCCACTACGCGGCGTGGCAGGGCAAAGCTGACTCCGTCCTGTTGTTGCTGAGAGCCGGAGCGTCAGTCAACTCCTCCTCCAACGACGGACAGATGCCATTACATCTCTCTGCTCAGTACGGACACTACCAGGTGGTGAGTTCACACACCTGCACATGAGCTGCAAGGCATTGCCGGTCCCCTGAAATCCAACCCCCTTTTGTATCCCGGCCGGCATTGTCCGCCAACAATACCGGTAATGCCGCGACACTGGTTTCTCACAAGAGTCTAAAGGTATCGAACGCGCACACATTCCTTTCCTCCAGCCTCATCCCTATAGCTCCTAGAATCTCTTAATGGAGAGATACCAACACCTGAAGCTGTCGTATAGCCCACATGGAGGTCTGACCCCTTTAGTACGCCATCAAACAAGATGAAAAGACGATCCTCAACAGAGCTATCGTATGTTCCTCTCTCCAGCTCCAAGAAGGAGCGTCAACGTAGCGTATTGCTGGGAGGACTGACACGCGAGTGCATGTGCATATACACACAAGTGAGTGTCACTTACGTCATGCTCTCTCCCTTTCTCCCCCAGTCTGAGATGTTGCTGCAGCACCAGTCCAATCCCTGCCTCATGAACAAGGGGAAGAAGACGCCTCTCGATCTGGCCTGCGAGTTTGGGAGACTGAAGGTATGCAAATATTGATAAATATAAATAAAAATATATTTTTGAAATATTATTATTGTAGCCCCCCGCAAAAATCTAAATGATATATGATTAATGAATACATAAATAAATATATATGATTAACACGCCTCCAATCGATTGTAGTCCCAAAAAAACCCTATATGATTAATATATATAGATAGATATATATATTCATAAATATATATACAGTATATATATGTATATTTATATATATATGATATGATATTCAATTCAATTCAGTTTATTTGTATAATTTGTCTCGAGTGCTTTACAATCTGTGATGGACAGATGCAATAGATGTAATGTGTACAGAAGGACAGATTTAGAGTTAAAATACATTCAATGAATATGACAGAGTGTATGAATAGTTCATAGTAGGCATATTCCGAATTCCACGACCCAGACGATCCATCAGGCAGATGGGATCTATGCGTCTCATGGGTCCGATGACCCCCATGAGACGTAAAGTCGAGAAAGCAGAGTTAGTAACGTGTGATTGAGAGATGAAAATTCATCCTTAAGGAGAGAAAAAGGAGAGAGGTACTCAGTGCATCCTAAAACGGCCCCCGCAGCTATAAGCCCTATGCAGCATATCAAGGGGGACCAAAGAGGAAGGTCTTAAGTCTACTCTTAAAGGTGGTGACTGTCTTCTTCCGGACTGAGTAGTCCCGCATTTAGTGAGCGTAGCTCTCTAGGGGCAATAAGATATGATGGAGCATCACCAATCAAGGCTTTGTAGGTTCAGTCTCAAGTAACGAACGCTGAAACAAATTTTTCTGCATCTTTTGAGACAAGATGCCTGATTTTTTAATACGTAGATGAAAGTGAGATTTGCTTTACGTGGAGTTTCTTTACAGTGGTGTTGGATGCCAGGGCAATGCCGCTACAGAATCCACATCACCAGATAATTGATAAATTACTTCGGTTTGTCTGAGTTTAACATCAGAGTTGGTTGCTCTCTCTGGTTTTAATTAACGTTGGTGGTTATCGAGGCGCCATCGCTTACAATACAAACTGAGATCGATCTGATAAACAGTCTCTGTAACAGGATGTCATGGTCAATGGTGTCAAACCAGGACAGAGAGGAGTCCTTTATCTGCTGCCATTAAGAGGTCATTTGTAATTTTCACCAGTGCCGTCGGTGCTGTGGTGTTTTCTAAATCCTGATTGAAATTTCTCAAATAAACTATTATGATGTAGAAAGTCGCACAACTGATTTTACACTTTCTCAAGGATCTTGGAGAGGAAGGAGGTTAGAGATCCTCTGGATCCAGAGTGGGCTTCTTCAGGAGAGGTTTAATAACAGCCACCTTGAAGGGCCTGTTAGCAGAGACACATTGATAATATCTAATAGAGAGCCGCCAATTAAAGGCAAAGCGATTAAGCAGCCTCGTGGGATGGGGTCCAAGAGACAGGTAGATTTGTTCAAAGAAACCCATTCCACTTGAGGACAGATTGGCACAAATCTTTTCATTAAAGAAGTTCATAAAGTCATTACCACTAAGGTTTATAGGAATGCTCGGCTCCACAGATGACTCTCTGTCAGCCTGGCTACAGTGCTGAAGAGAAACCTTATGTTTTATATGTTTTAAGACTATATGATATTCCTTTATTCGTCCCACAGTGGGGACATTTCAAAAATCACAGCAGCGGTGCACATCAGAGCATCAATGAAAAAATATATACAACAATACTAAAAACTAAATACTATTCCTAAATATACAGGGGGAAAACAAAGTAAAGTGCTGAGTAAAGTAAAGTGCAGAGTTTATGTTTGATTGCAGCCCTCAAGGTGTATGTTCCTCACTGCCAATATTAGCATCATTAATACAAGAATATCGGTACGAGTCTTTAAAACCTTGAGGCACAAAAACGAAGATGTTTTACAGAGTTACAACACATTCAATGAATATGAGAGAAAGAGAGAGACCGTGTAGTGATTGGCCTTTTTCCATGCAGTCCTTCTAATCCAATTATTAGCATGTGAAAACACCCTATTCGGCCCTTTTTTTGGATGGGGGATTGTCGATGTCAAAACACGAGCCACGGCTTAGATGAAGTGACCCAGAGCTAAATGAAGCTTGTATGAGCGAAAGCAAAATAGGCTTCAGTGGCTCTATTTTGGATGCACGAGTTCACGTTAAAATGATTGTACACTGCAGTGTGTTGAGTCTGTCTAGGAAATGTATAGCTGGCCCTGTAATTCAGAATTAGACACACACACATTTCCTACGCCTGTTAAATGTTCTGTCGTCAGGTTTTGAGTCTGCAGTTTAGCCGTGAGAGAACAGAAGGCTCTGGGCTGCTTTGTGACACAGACTTTGTGAGTGAGTGAGTTTACTATGGTATATTTAGACGGCCGCTGAGTCGTGGATAAGCCTCTCTGTACTAGCTTGTCCCTTTATATATATATCTATACTGTAAGTCACCATATATATTGTTTCAATCCTCCTATGTTTACCTCCAAACCCCATGGCGTTGCAGTTACATTTAAGTCCTCCTAACGCTGTATTTCTTGCCCCGATTCTGCCACCACTTCTGTTCTCACGGCTCACACTTGATGTTCCTCGTGGCGCCTTTTGATTTCTCCTCAGGTGGCTCAGCTGCTGCTGAGCAGCAACATGGTGGCCGCGCTGCTGGAAGGGGCGAGCGAGCACGAGAACGCGGACTCTCCGTCCACCACGCCTCTGCACCTGGCGGCCAGGAACGGACACAAAGACATCATCAAGTAAGACCACAGCACGGTGTTGGAAATGCGTGGTCCATTTGGGCCCTCTCCTCTTCCCCACAGCTACTGCTCTGTATGCCAGCAGCTGCTGCTATAACTGGACTTACATTTATGTTTTTACTGCAACCGCTACCCTCATAGCCCGGGCCGTCAGCGCTAACCATGAACTGTATATAAGAAGTCGTGGCGTCACTGTGATGTTAACCATTGTTTTTGTTATTCTTGCTGTTGCCATCTTGGTTTTTTTGGCAACCTCTGTGGCAACAACAGTAACGGTGGAAGCAAAAGCAGCTTACGCTACCACTGGTACTGTTGATGCCACCATAAAACAACACAGTTATAACTTGTTCTCCGACAACAGCTATATTTACTGCTACTATACGATCGCCTTAACTATGGGAGTCAGTGCTAATACTCCTACTGTTCCTGCTACCACAGTACATGTTGTGTTACTACTGATATCACCCCGATTATTGCCATTATCACTCCACAGATTACCGTATGCGTGTCAGACTTTAATATTCAGGTGCTCAACATTTTGCCTCAGGTAGCTTCATGAAACACAAGCAGTGACCATCTCACCGATCAAAAAGAACAAACTATACTGCAGTGATACTTAATCCCAGTAAATTCACAGTTACCAGAGAGAGAGAGAGAGAGAGAGAACATCTGTGTAAATATGTATGTGCTTAGCATAGAGAGACTCCACCCTGCCTCTCGGGCGCCGGTTGCTAACCATTATCGGATATCTTTTGCAACACCGTCTCCATCCTCCTCTCCTTTTCCTGAACTTGGGACAATTCATAGTCGTGAAGGAGGAAAGACGAGCTTTCAACACACGAACGTGTGAGGAAAAAAAAGATGGCTGCATTAGGACACAAGTGTGTTCAGAGTTGACTCGGCATAGTTTGCCTGTGATCTCCCACTGAGGGATTAATGTCTCCTCAGAGTCTCCGTCTCCTCCACAGCAGACGTCTTATCCTACTAGAGAGGTTTTCTGGGTCTGGTTAGAAACTTAGAACTGGAGCTGCACACGTGCACACAGACAAGCAAGAGATACCATTTAGTCCCAGAGAAGATGTGAGACATTGTTGTTGTTAATTTAGTATCATATATACTATGTAAGGTCAGGTGTTTTAATTGTGATAATAATAAAAAAGCCAAAATTTGGAATTTGATCCTGAAAACCGAAGGAGCGCCCATGTTGAGAAGCTGTGCCACGGCATATTCTAAACCTAATGTACACATTTATTCACAGTTTATGTAGAGTATTTGTTTTCGTACAATAACTCACCACTGCAAGAACGCGTAGGTTTCATCTTTGCTCATTAAGACATCTTTCTGGAGTAGAATCATTTAGTCTTATCTTAACCATTAGGACCACTGCCAAGAAAAAGAGGAATGTCTTAGAATAAATTATAATTCTACAAAGAAAAATACTATTTTTGGAATAAACCTCTTACGAGACTCCATTGTCGTCGTCTATCTTCGGCTTATTCTTGTAATTTCTATTTTTGTGAAGTTGTAAAATTACAAGAAGAGTAAGATTCCAAGAAAAGTTCCAGTTGTTATGTTACAGGATCCTTATTGTGATTATTATTTACAAACATACCACTTTACTCTTTTAATTCTTTCTGTATTCATGTTTTTCAGAAAACTATGAAAAAAAGAAAACAAAAATATTTCGAGAATGCCGTTATAATTAGTGCTGTGAAAAATAACGCGTTAACTCAGTTAATTAAATTACAGGTTTAACTAGTTTTTTTTTTTTTACGCATTTAACGCATGCACAGAATGAGCTTCCAATCCTTCTGTTGTTGGTCGTCGGGACGAAAAAAAAGTCACTTGCAAAATGAGCTTCCAATACACCACTTCAATCTGAACTCTGTCCGCTCTCATGCAGACGGTCTGTTCATCGGTAATGATCCTTCCGCAGGTTCACCTACGGAAACCTTGTTACGACTTTTTTTTCCCTGTAGATCAGGGTCTCAACACGTCGATCGCGACCTGCCAGTCGATCGCGGCGTAGTGTTGGTAGATCGCATGACATTAAAAAGATTGGCCCGCCCCCTGACATGTTCTCTATAGCACGTCTTTGTTCTTTTATTAAACTAAACGTCTGTTGTTGATCGTATCTCCACAGCAGCATGTCATTTCTGTCTCTTCGTTGCGTTAACACTTATCGATCTCCGCTCGCGCTCCACAGAGCTCCGTGCGCGCATCGGGACCGAGCAAAAAAAAAGTCACTTGTCAATCTGTCCACCTGTCCGTGTCGGTGAGGTTTCAGTTTTGCAGCGGTGTCCCCGCCGTCCCTTTCATCACGGCCCAGTTCATGAAGAAAACCCACACAGTCAGTTTGCCTCAGCAGCTGCTAGAGGAAGACTAGAGGCCTTTAGATTGTATCATGGTGGAGTTCATGGTTGACAAACAAGAGAAACATGTTCTGTTTAACCCTCCTGTTACCTTTACATTTACTAACATATTTTACCCTCGGGGTCAATTTGACCCCAGCAATTAAAACCTCCAGAAAATTATTAGAATTAATATTGTTTCCCAAGTTTAAGTGTGAGGTACTTTATGTTTGTTTGTTGACAACCTAAATAGCCCTTTAAATAAATAAAAAAGTTGATATTTCTGATATGTTTGACACAGTGAAATACAGCCTGGGGTCAAATTGACCCCAAAGAACATCGACATTAAACATTGAATGGGGTCAAATTGACCCGAAAGGTAACAGGAGGGTTAAACATTCTGTTTAGGATGAAGATGTATTAATGTTCCATATGGAAGAAAACTGCTAAATAACTGCTGAGTTGCAGCACCATTGTATAGAAGAATGTATAAATGTATATATCCGTCTTTTGTCATAAATCTCTATGTTCTCACAAAATATACCGAGAATATCGGTAATATGTGATTAATCATGATTAATCCACAAAAACCTGTGATTAACCCGATTAAAAATTTTAATCGTTTCACAGCCCTAGTTATAATATTTATTTATTTTAATTCTGCGTCATAGTAAACAGAGGAGACGATGGGTCAGCTTTGAAGTTTGAAGTTAAAGTTTAATTTGATTCCATTATGGATTTTTTCTCCTAAGATTACCGTTCAGCTAAATTTCTTAGCGTTTGGGCGGATGAGGGGGGGGATATGGCTTAATGAGATGTTGCAGATGTCCGTAACAGAGGAATCTGTTTCCCGAGCGGTTGCTCACGGCCTTACCCGATTTGCTTTCATCACCTAGGCTGCTGCTCAAAGCCGGCATCGACATCAACAGAGCCACCAAAGCCGGGACGTCTCTGCATGAGGCTTCCCTCTACGGCAAGACGGAAGTAGTGCGGCTGCTGCTCGACGTAAGCCGAGACGGGAAGCATGTTGTCGTTCTGCCGATGTGGGGTTTTAAAGGCTGGCACTGATGTTTCTACATCGACGGTGTAGTTTACAAAGACAACAACTTCACAACGCAATTGTTATCCTTTAATAAAGCTGGGAGGCCTTTATGAGGCAGGGTTTTGTTATTGAACTGAACCTCCACCCCACAGTAATCCCACGGCGTGTGTGTGTGTGTGTGTGTGTGTGTGTGTGTGTGTGTGTTTCTAGGCGGGCATCAACGTGAGCATGCGCAACACGTACAACCAGACGGCATTGGACATCGTCAACCAGTTCACCACCTCCACAGCCAGCAGGGAGATCAAGCAGCTGCTGAGAGGTGAGGGGCTTCTTCAAAACACAAGTGTTCTCTTCGGGACTTTTATAAATGCTCCTTATGAAGTGGGGATTTCTCTTGATGGACACAGAGGCAGAGGGAACAGTGTGGAGGAGGGGCTTGCTGAGTGGCAAAGAGAGGGGTCAGAATGATGGTGTGTGTGTGTGTGTGTGTGTGTGTGTGTCTGTCTGTGCAGAAGCCTCCAGCTCTCTCCAGGTCAGAGCGCTGAAGGACTACTGGAACCTCCACGACCCCACCGCCCTCAACCTCCGGGCCGGAGATCTTATTATGGTAATTGTGTTGTTGTTTTTTTGTGTGTTTCTTGACGAAATAACCCTTCTCTTTAATGGCTGCCTGTTTCAGTAAGTTGGCATCAACCCGGTTGCTGCCTGATTTGTTTTAGGCCATTCTCTTGCTTCATGTCTTCCAGTTAAATTAACAGCTGTAATAATAACTTTTTTCTCTCTCCACCCTTTGTTAGCGTCGTTTGCAAAGTACTTTATTCATTTACATTGTGATTTAAAGATGACAGAGGGGGTAATGCTTTTGAATTGTGTGTACACGTTGAAGGAGACTGAAGATGAATCCCCCCGTGGAAAGAAAAAACAAGTTTTAAATCAAAATTAAATTAAATTTTTCTATTTAGATTCAAGACATATATTGGAGAAAAACTAAAAACACTAAATTATGAACTATAATTCTTTAAACCTACATAATCCTGAGCCTGGGCGTGCAGGGCAGCCTCTAAGGAGACGCAGAATACAGAGCAATGTATCACACTGGTCTGAAGACTGAATGATGTTTGTAAACCCACACCACTCAGTTATAATGATCCCACTCCTGTGAGGAATTAGGTGTGTGTCACGGTATGCATTGTTAAAACATCGCAACTATGACCTCATCCTCCAGGTAGCCCTTTGGGTGTTTGTAAAAAGAGAAGCTCGTCTGCTCAGCGAGACTCGAGCCACACGTCTTCTCCTCTTTTTAATGGTTACATTCACGCAATCTCATTTAACAATTGTGCATGTTTACTTTGCTGCGCCTCTCCCAAGAGACGGCTCGCCGTGTGCTTAGTTCACCACGGTGACCGCGCAGTAATTACCGTAACGCCGGGTCACGTACAGGTGAACCTCGATCCAGACGGGAACTACTTCAGCCGAAATCCATTCAAGTCATTTTCACCCAGACGGGACACAGTGTAGGGAATTACACGGCGAAGACTTTGTGTGAGGCTTGTTGGGATTTGTGTGGGATGTTTCGGGGTAATTTAGTGTGCCCTGAGCACGGAGACCACAGCAGAGGAACAGGCACAGACCTGCTGCCGGCGCTCTCTCATTAACGACTTGTTATCGCGTTCCCTCCCCCTCCACCCACACACACACACACACACACGCATCACATCGTTGTGTTTATGTGCTTACTGCTGTGTATTTCGATATCTTATACCCAAATCATTGTGTCATCCCAGACTCCTGTACGGACTCGTATATTGTTGTGTGGAGGTGTTTGTTTGTGTCCTCCTCACATTGAGGAGTGTCCTTCCAGCTCATTGCCTCTCTCATGATGGCCTTAAAAACATGCCTGGAGGAGTCACACGCGTGACATGCGTACTTAGCGTCGGTGTGCAGTTGACGAGGGAAAATGTTATGAAAGCAAACTCCTCCGAGTCCCAACTACCCCCCCCCCCCCCCCACCCACACACACACACACTTTAAACAAAGTCTTCCCGTAGTGTGCTAATTAGCTTGAGTTTTATGTCCCATGCTCTCGTCTTAATGTGGTTGTGAATCGCCGCGAGGCTAATGCTGCTCCTGGCGACGCACAAACATCTCGGTTGAAAACGTGCTTGTGGTTTGTTGCTCGGCGTCAGGTCCTGGAGCAGCACTCAGACGGCCGCTGGAAAGGTCACATCCATGACACCCAGCGGGGGACTGACCGGGTGGGCTTCTTCCCCCCTTCGGTGGTGGAGGTCCTCAGCAGGCGAGCAGGTAGACAAACAAGCAGCTCACACATGCACGACCTACGCCGCTCCACGCCACACTACAGGGTGCATTTGACTCCTCTCAACTATGTGAGGCAGTATATCATTATACATGATAATATACACTACCGTTCAAAAGTTTGGGATCACCCAGACAATTTCGTGTTTTCCATGAAAACTCACACTTTTATTTATCAAATGAGTTGCAAAATGTATAGAACATATAGTCAAGACATTGACAAGGTTAGAAATAATGATTTGTATTTGAAGTATTAATTTTTTTCTTCAAACTTTGCTTTCGTCAAAGAATGCTCCTTTTGCAGCAATTACAGCATTGCAGACCTTTGGCATTCTAGCTGTTAATTTGTTGAGGTAATCTGTTGAAATGTCACCCCACGCTTCCTGAAGCACCTGCCACAAGTTGGATTGGCTTGATGGGCACTTCTTGCGGACCATATGGTCAAGCTGCTCCCACAACAGCTCAATGGGGTTGAGATCTGGTGACTGTGCTGGCCACTCCATTACAGACAGCATACCAGCTGCCTGCTTCTTCCCTAAATAGTTCTTGCACAATGTGGAGGTGTGCTTTGGGTCATTGTCCTGTTGGAGGAGGAAATTGGCTCCAATCAAGCGCTGCCCACAGGGTATGGCATGGCGTTGCAAAATGGAGTGATAGCCTTCCTTATTTCAAATCCCTTTTACCTGGTACAAATCTCCCACTTTACCAGCACCAAAGCAGCCCCAGACCATCACATTACCTCCACCATGCTTGACAGATGGTGTCAGGCACTCTTCCAGCATCTTTTCACCTGTTCTGCGTCTCACAAATGTTCTTCTGTGTGATCCAAACACCTCAAACTTGGATTCATCTGTCCATAACACCTTTTTCCAATCTTCCTCTGTCCAATGCCTGTGTTCTTTTGCCCATACCAATCTTTTCTTTTTATTGGCCAGTCTCAGATATGGCTTTTTCTTTGCCACTCTGCCTAGAAGGCCAGCATCCCAGAGTCGCCTCTTCACTGTCGACGTTGACACTGGCGTTTTGCGGGTACCATTTAAAGAAGCTGCCAGTTGAGGACCTGTGAGGCGTCTATTTCTCAAACTAGAGACTCTAATGTACTTGTCTTCTTGCTGAGTTGTGCACCGGGGCCTCCCACTTCTCTTTCTGCTCTGGTTAGAGCCCGTTTGTGCTGTTCTCTGAAGGGAGTAGTACACACCGCTGTCGGAAATTTTCAGTTTCTTTGCAATTTCTCGCATGGAATAGCCTTCATTTCTAAGAACAAGAATAGACTGGTGAGTTTCACATGAGTCTTATCGAACCCACAAATGTGATGCTCCAGATAATCAACTAGCTCAAAGGAAGGCCAGTTTTATAGCTTCTCTCATCAGCATAACTGTTTTCAGCTGTGCTAACATAATTGCACAAGGGTTTTCTAATCAGATGTTAGTCTTCTAAGGCGATAACACAATGTACCATTAGAACACTGGAGTGATAGTTGATGGAAATGGGCCTCTATACACCTATGGAGATATTTCATTAGAAACCAGACGTTTCCACCTAGAATAGTCATTTACCACATTAACAATGTATAGAGTGTATTTCTGATTGATTTAATGTTATCTTCATTGAAAAAAACAATGCTTTTCTTTGAAAAATAAGGACATTTCTAAGTGATCCCAAACTTTTGAACGGTAGTGTATATATATTATAATAATGTACATTCTTGACATTGAAGACATTAGTGCCGATCCTCATTCACAAGTATCAGCCTGCACAGTTACGTTCTATAGGAAATTAAAGATGTTTTGGATTTGGGAAAATGTTGACTGAAAACTGCAATTTTTATTATTCTTTTTACCTTTTTTCAGTGATGTACTCCCTCTGAAATATGTTTTTTCAGCCGAGAAGTGCAAAGCATTTTGGGTTGAAAAAAATATGTAATACGCAGCATTTTGTATATCATATATAATGTATACAATTCAGTTTATGAACTTACACTTATATTTTATTGAATATTTATTAAGTAACTATTTTCAAAGGCTTTTTTAATAGATGCTCATTAAAAAATATATTTTAAATAAATCTCACGTACCCCCGAGACTAGAGGGCCTTCATGTACCCGCAGGGGTACACCTACCACCATTTGAGAACCACTGCCTTAGATAATGACCAAATAACTTAAAGACAACACTTTTTTATAGTTTAATTATTATTGTGTTATTTACACAGCCTTCGTCTCAACATTTAGTTCTGCGGGACATGTTTTCCTGCAGAAGGTAGAACTGCTGGCCCCGAGGTCACCGCAACAAGTACCTGGTCACCATGCGGCGCTCTGTCCCAGTGCCCGGTGGAAGCCCTCATACTGGGGACTTGCCACAGTGCTGTTAGCAGGGCTCACCCAGGGTGTTGGTTATAGATCTGGGCTAAGAATATATCTCGACACTTGTACACAAGCAGGATCTGTCATGTTGGCATGTCGTCCTCTGATCACTGGACGCTTCAGCACGCTTGTAAATCATCTGATTTAATCCCTTTGAATAAAAGGAATATTATCCCTATGCTTGTTCTGCAGCTGTAAAGCCACTGACATTCAAACAGCGGGACAGCGAGGGCTCCAATATTAGCTACACACACATACACACACTAAAGCTAAGCTGGAACACTTCATTTCAAGGTCCTCAACAAGCCAGGAAACACACACAAATGTAGATATTCATACATGGAGACACACATTAATAGGATTACTAAGGCCAGATTGCAAAGTGTCAGCTCAGCGCTAAAGCCCTCACTCTGTGTGTGTGTGTGTGTGTGTGTGTGTGTGTGTGTGTGTGTGTGTGTGTGTGTGTGTGTGTGTGTGTGTGTGTGTGTGTGTGTGTGTGTGTGTGTGTGTGTGTGTGTGTGTGTGTGTGTGTGTGTGTGTGTGTGTGTGTGTGTGTGTGTGTGTGTGTGTGTGTGTGTGTGTGTGTGTGTGAGCTATGTGATAATGTCAATGGTGTCAGCAACTGTGGACCAACAACACACAAAGGAACAGTAAGCCCTATAAGCGTCGCTGGTGATCTTCCATCTCTTTCAGCCTCTTATGCAACACCAGTCGGGGATTTACGGTGAACTTGCTGGTTTTTTCACTGTTGTTCCAAATACTCAATAAACAAGAATATTTGAGAACGTGTGTTCACAATACTTCAAACGGGTGTTTTCTGTTGCCGTCCTACAGTCTGTTCCCAGTCCTGTGATTGCAGTTCAAACACACATGCATGTGCATGAACTTCTTTGTCTCACTCGTGCATGCCCTCCTCACCCAAACCTGTCTCCCTGACCCTAGGGGGCACTCTCTCCCGGCAAGCCTCAATGCCGAGCCAACGGCAACACTTAACGTCCAGAGCTCCTCCCTCAAACCATGATGACTCATACACCCTTGGTTATGATCCCGCAGGTAAACACACACACACACACACACACACACACACAAATAATAATAATACAATGGTTCTGGGGTCCCTCATCTGTTTGAGGTGACTTATTTCTTGTTGGAAAGTCAATCAAACAAATACAAAAAAACAAAACAACTAAGAGAACCAATAGGACCACAAAGAGACACGCTACAACCTCAAAGAGACAATGTACGACCTCAAAGAGACAAGCTCTGACCTCAAAGAGACAATGTACAACGTTAAAGAGACACTGTACGACCTCAAAGAGACAATGTACAACGTTAAAGAGACACTGTACGACCTCAAAGAGACAATGTACAACGTTAAAGAGTCACTGTACGACGTTAAAGACGCTGTATGAACTCAAAGAGACACTGTACAATCTCAAAGAGACAACGTACGACCACAAAGAGACACTGTACGACCTCAACAAGACTAGCTTTAACCTCAGAGACACTGTACAACCTTAAAGAGACACTGTACAATCTTAAAGAAACAATGTATGACTACAAAGAGACACAGTAGGACCACACAGACACTGTACAACCACAATAAGTCTCAGAAGACTACAAACGATGCGGATTGCAAACGTTAGTTAGTAAATAGTTTTGTAATGTATTGAGTGAGTTGGGGAGGGAAGAGATGAAGCATCTGACTAACTCTCAGAGTACTTGATGATGGTAGAGGACAGCGGAGTGCTGCTGGGCGGTGGTTATTCAAGCAGAGGGATATTATCAGGGATCCAGGGCCTTTGCACCTCCTCAGCAGCTGAGTTGACCTCAAAGCGTGAATAGAAAGTGTTCCACTCATCTGGGAGAGATGCCGACATTACCTCAGCATTTCTGGTTGTGTATCCTCTGATGGGTCTTAATCCAGACCACAAGTGTCTGGTGTTGGATCCATGGTAGTTAGACTCCACTCTGTATTGTCTCTGCTCAGCACATACTGGACATCCAGCAGTGCAACATGTCCGTCCGTGCTTTAAGTTGCACAGACTTCCCCATTAACCCACGGTTTCTGATTTGGGAATGTCATCGCCATGATCTGTGGCTTCATCCTACGTTTCTGATTGACATTTCCTTGCTTCTTGTTGTGTCCCAAAGCTCATCGTTCTGCCTTAAGGCGAATCAAGAAGCAAGGAGGCATCCGAGTAGCCATGAGCAAGTTCACTTTTTTACATCGGTTATTGTCACATACGAGGCGGATAACTCCTGAGTGTCTGGTTTGACATGATTTACATTCTACCTGAGATTTTTAGCCTAATAAATAATTCCCATTGTTCAAAAGACACCAATGTTATATTCTGGGTGATTTTAAAATAATGAATTCACAATCAGAATACCAATAAATACAAATAATGACTAAATGATATAAATGCATTCTGCTGGTAGTAGAACTGCTTCCTGTCCCTCTCATTAGCACACAGAACACAGTAAACAAACCGAATGCAGGCTGGTATTTATGTGCAGGTGTTTGTTTAACAGGCTACAACGAGAAAACACTGCTGCTCAGGCTCTGATAACTGTGTGCCTCATTAGTATTAGAACACGTGTGTGCAGACACAAACGCCAGTCTCTACAGCTCTTAAGGTGGACTGACTATCTCCCAGCTGCTGCTATTGGAAACGGATGTAGCTACACACCAGGGGACGACTCCTCTGGT
This sequence comes from Pseudoliparis swirei, assembly GCF_029220125.1. Classification (NCBI taxonomy): domain Eukaryota; kingdom Metazoa; phylum Chordata; class Actinopteri; order Perciformes; family Liparidae; genus Pseudoliparis; species Pseudoliparis swirei. The sequence continues at coordinate 12,284,540 of NC_079400.1, forward strand.
TGTATAGAAGTCTATGCTTCATGTGTTAAAGCTGCATTCTCTCTCCTGACCACCAGGGGGCGACTCCTGATTGTATAGAAGTCTATGCTTCATGTGTTAAAGCTGCATTCTTTCTCCTAACCACCAGGAGGCGACTCCTCTGGTTGTATAGAAGTCTATAAAGTGACTACTTCTCTCTTGATGTATTCCCTCAGTAAGCATTGTAAACATGAGTTTATGTCTCAATCTCTAGTTTCAAGTCTTCTTCTATACAGCATGATGTCATCATTTAGTACATTATGGTCATTTAGAGTCACACAGACGGTAAAGCAGGGGATGCTTGAGGGGCGGGGCTTACTGTGATTGACGACAGGTAGCTACCAGTACATTTGGTCGTATTAAGCTCCGTCCTGTCTGGTCACTTGGTTGCAAGAGAACCAAGATGGCGACGGGTAAACGATGAACTCGAGGCTTCGAAAACCGTGCTCCAACAAACCAATGCCTTGAGAACGGCCGATGTAAATTCCCTCGGGACATAACGAGGGTGGTATCTGATCACGCAACGCTCTCGGTAAGGTCACGATCTTGATGCAGACGCCGCCCCCGTCCCCCCTCCTCCCCCCTCTCATTGTCCAGTCATGACAGTGAATGAATAGCCCCTTCTGGAACAATGGCCCCGGGGGTCGAGCCAAGTCTTCAACCATAATGTTGCAGTTCTTAACGTCCCTTTTGAAAAGCCATGCTAATCCATCTTGTTAGATCTTTGTTGAAGGTCTCTATGTAGGAGGGGCGGGGGAGGGGGGGGGGGCTTTTACAAGTCTGTGCCATAGGTCCCCTTGTCTCATAATCCTTCCATGTTCCCAAGTTTCACGTGTTCCTCCCCACCAGCCCCCTGGTCCCAGTCCCCTCTCGGCCAGCCCCCCGCTGCCCGGTGGCAGCCTGCTACAGTCGGTCCTCTCCAGGCCACAGTGTGTGTGTCTAAAGTGTGTGTGTGTGTTTGTTAGGTGCTCCTCCACCTGACAGTCAGCTCACTGCCCCAGCTAGTGCTGCTAGCTCCGCTCAGGACATTTGGGTCCTCAAGAGCTCTCCCACTGGTAAGGCCGTGTGGTCCCAAAGCCCCTGGCAGCCGACCGACCCCGATCCCATCCCCGCCATTTCAGGACGCTTATTCCCAGCTCTATCCCTTAAAATCCCAGCGTCTTGACCTTGCCTTGCACCCCCCCCCCTCCTCCCCTCCCGCCCACACCCCAATAATACTGAAACTATAACCTTTACCTTGCAGCAGTAATAATGGTGCGCAACACTCGTTAAAGGCTTTTCTACACCTCCTGTGTAACTTCTGTCTCTGCAGCTACCGCCACCCTGAAAGCCTGCACGGCAAAATATGAAAAACAAATGTGCACTTTTTGTTTCTCATAAGCAATGAGATAATGTCATCTGATCAGCAATGCGCTTCGAGAGTTAGATAAGAGCATGATAGCAATCAAAGCTTGTTTGTTGATTAGCTTATAATAAAACTAATCAACGTGTTATATCTGTTTCATTCAAACTAAAATGTGCATTCTGTAACTCTGGAACTGTATTATCTGTTGTTCCTTACGTCATGTAACTCTAAAATCACACAAGACAAACTAATTACATATAATTGGTGAATTTTCCACTTGTTAACTTTGGACGGAGCCAGATTGCTTCCAGTCTTTAAGCTAAACTAAGCTAATCTCCAGACACGCCCACAGACATACGATTGGCTTACATCTTTTCATTTAAAGGCACAGGATGTCGGATTCAGTGGCACCTAGATTGTAACCGACCGAGTCTCCTCCCTTTCCAAGACTCTGGTAGCGTGAGGCGAACCATCCCATAATACCAATGACTTCAGGAGCAACGGGGGTCAGGCGGTGGCTGGCTCCGCAGATCGTGTCGCCGTAGTTTTACAAGCATGTTGGGGAGCTACGGTGGCCTCCAGGGAACATAAACCCGTGAAAGGCTCTGTCCATAGCCAGCGTTTGGCTTGTTCCTTCTGGGCTTCCGTAGAAACATGGAAAAACACTTCAGGTGATCGGATCAGTCATGAAAACATAGTTATGAATATTGTATTTCAGCTCATAGTTCACCTGGAATCCTGCAGCCTGTGCCTTTTGAACTCAAACATGTTTATGTCCTAAAATGCTGAACTAATCCTTTAAAATGGATAGGAATTAAATTTGAATTTACATTTTTTCAGTGAAATACACTCTTGCCGATTCCCTAACCATCAGCATCAGTCCAATGTAAGTCTGATCCCACACTGTGATCTCTCTCTCTCTCTCTGTCTCTCTGTCTCTGTCTCTCTCTCTTCTCTCTGTTTCCTCCCAGGTGACAGAAACAGTGTTGGCAGTGCCGGCAGTGTGGGCAGCAGCCGCAGCGCCGGCAGCGGCCAGAGCTCAGAGAGCGGCCAGAGACAGAATGGGATTCAAACCCGCCACAACGCCGACAACGGCAAGGTCAGATGTCCTTAGAGTCAGCCATCTCCAACATTTGAATATACAACACGATCTGATTTGGCGTGTTAGATTTTGTCTGCAGTGCAGCTCATGAATTCTAGAGATGTTGTGGCGTCTTCCTTCATCATTTAGTTTTGTTTGTGTGCAGCTGGCGCCCTCCGTTGGTGAACCAGGAGACCACGCCCACATTGCAGGAGCAGAGCGCCACAAACAGGCTGATGGATCCACAGGTTGGTCAGAGAATAAAACATCTTCCCTCTTCTTCCTTTGTTTTTTTTTGTTTTTTATTTTTTTTATTTTTTAAATATATTTATTTTGATTTTACAAATTAGCAAGACAGGACATTAAGGATACAATACAAAGTGAAAAGAGAAACAAAATGGTAAAGAACAATAAAAAACAGACAAAAAATATAAATAGATAATGGATACAAAATAATTAGGAAAACCACAGCACATAACACATTCGCACATCACCACTATAAGTACATATTTAAGGTTACATCATCAAATCAAATCAAGTCAGCATCAGTGACAGTGTTTTTAATCTGGCACAGCAAAGTTCACCCCGGAGGGGTCCACCACGTCTAAGACTGGTTTCCATATTTTGACAAATCCCTTGACATTGTCATGGAGGGTGTGGGTCAACTTTTCCATGGGAAAACTTCCAAAATCCCCTTGTACCAGTCATCTGTAGAAGGGGTATCTTTAGAAATCCAGAGTTTAAGGATAGTCTTTCGAGCAATATATAACAGTATTTGAATCAGTTTAGCGTCATTATTACTCTTTGCACTGCTCACTTTAGCTGCCAGGACACATTGAGGGGGTGAAAGCTCCAGGTCATACCCGATCAAAGAAACCACCTCCTCCTTTACTTCTCTCCAGAATGTTTGAATTTTTGCACATTTCCAAAACATGTGTATATAAGTACCAACTTCAGAGTTACATTTACTACATGTAGGGGAACCTAGGCCCAGCCTGCCCCTCAGCAGTGGTGTACAATGCAGTCGATGTAATATTTTGAATTGTCTTTCTCTATCTGTGCTACAGCTCAGGATGTTAAGTGTGTTTCCTATAATTGATGTCCATACATTTTCCTCTATCTGACACTCCATGTCCATCTGCCACTGTTTGCGGATGTGGTCAGTGGAGTAATTAAGGTTTAGGCCGAAGGTTTCATAGACATGGGAGATGAATTTTTTTGTTATGGGTTGTGTAAGGATTTCTTCCAGGAAGCACATGTTTGGGGCATCTACGGTTTTTGGTATGTAATGTCTTATTTGTAAATATCGAAAGAAATGGGACTGTTGGAGAGCGTATTTGTTCTTCAGGTTCTCAAACGAGTCCACTGTTCCTCCCTCATAGAGTTTGATAAGCTGGTCCAGACCCTTCTCATGCCAGAGCCTGAACACAGAGTCTTGACATGAGGGGTGGAAATCTGGGTTTCTCCATATGGGAGCCAAAAGTGAAAAATGATTCTTAAATTTAAAGTAGGCCATGATATTATTCCAGGTGTTTAATGTATTTCGTACAATAAAGTTATTTTGAACCTCTAGCTTTGCTCTCTTGTAGTTTACGAAGGGACAGTTCTTTAAAGTGAGTAATCCACAATTTGTCGACTCCATGTCGATCCATGCATTTGTAGCCTTTGGGTTCACCCACTCATGTATGTAACGCATTTGTGCTGCCCAGTAGTAGAACTTTATGTTCGGGACTCCGAGTCCTCCCTGCTGCTTGCTTTTCTGTAGTTTACTTATTTTCATCCTAACCTTTTTGCCTTGCCAGATGAATTGTGTGAACATTTTATCCAAGTCAATGAAGAAGCTGTTGGGTATTGAGTTTGGCAGCATCTGTAGGGGGTACAGTAACATGGGCAGTATATTCATTTTGAGCATGCTTATCCTGCCCAGCCAGGAAACTGGTAGCGTTACCCACCTATTCAAGTCTTCCCTGATGCGTGTTGTGATTGGCTTTAGATTGAGTTTTACAAGTTTTTTAAGAGAGGGGCCAATTCTAATTCCAAGGTATGTTATCTCCCTCAGTGACCAGTGGAAAGGGAATCCACTGGGTGGCGTAGAGCCTGCCACGGCGCCAATAGGCATGGCCTCGGTTTTAGATAGGTTCACTTTAAAACCTGATATGTGCCCAAACTGTTGTAAACATTCAAGTAGACAGGGGATGGTTTTGTCTATCTCAACCAGGTATAGCAGAACATCATCCGCATAAAGAGAAATCTTTTGTATTGTACCATTGACATCAAGGCCTCTTATCGTTGGTGTGGTTCTGATGAGCTCAGCTAAGGGCTCAATAGCCAATGCTTCTTCCTTTGTTTAATAACAATCCGCTCTCATCATGAGATTTCTCAGCTCCTTTTTTTTTAAGAACAAATTTTTTTTTTTTATAATCAAGATATAAATTGTAATTCCAGAAAAAAACGTCTTGTCACTTATTCAATTCATTTTGAAAAGCCCGTAATAATGTTTGAGAAAGTTGTTTATTTGTGAAATCTGTAAGTGATGGTCATCCAAATCTTTCACTTGACTCATAAAAGGTCACTTATTGTCCTCATCTGTTGAGAGCATAACTTTTTTTAATGAAATATGACTTTCTCAAAAGTGTTTGACTATAATTACTAAGTATTCTATTTGTTTTATCTTAATCTATTGACTATTTCTAGATATCCAACTTATTTCTTATTTAAAATGTGACCCGTTTTACTTGGATACATGTGTAGGATTCATAGCCAAGGCACCGCAGTATCAAAGCCACAGATGATATTATTAATGTGTTGAACATCACTGTGCCGGCTTGAGGAATGTGGTCATAGACGGATGTAGCAGCGGTGCTTTGTTCTGCAGATTGAGGTTTTATTGCTAAGTCTGAAAGGAAATGAGACGGGAAGAGAGAGACGAGGCTTACCGTGCCAATAAAACCACAACACCCATAAAAGCTCCCGATCAACCCTCCAAAATGTGTTTTTGCGTGTCCTCGATTGTTATGGATCTGAACAGCAGGTGCAAAAAAACAACAAAAAGAATCGCAGGAAAGCGAACATTGCACAATTCTTCCCCGGAGGGCTGAGAAGGAGCTTTGAAGATGTTATGCAGTGACAGATGAAGCAGAGGCTCTCTGTTGACCTCGGGCGGGGTAAAGTGAAGGAGGAGAGATGTTGAGTTGGAGGGAGGGGACAGGAACAGAAAGAGCAAAAACACATTTGTGAAATGACGGAGAGAAGGAGGAATAAAGGGAACGATCAGATGATGTCTGCGTGACGGTTAGACGGAGGGATGAAGTGCCACACGTCAGGAGCTGCGCCGCTTTCCCTTCTCCTGGCGGGTAATTCAAATCTGTTTATTCTTGTTTTTGATTTGGGTAAGACGTCCTGCGCAGGATGTTCGATGTTTGGTCTGTGGATAGATTGAGTTGTCACCGTGTGACCAGAGGAGGACAGAGTGAGACAAGCGGAGGTGAAACCAGAGAAAATACTCTTCATAGTTTGAAAGTTGAATTTTACAGGACAAGATTTTTTCCCACAAATCATTTTTTTCTCCTTCCTACATTAAGACGCGTGCAAAGAATATGTGAAAACAACACGCCCTGAAAAGAGTTTGATTCACATTGAGTCAAATGTGTAGTTTCACTCTGCTTTTGTGAAGAGCAACCAGCTTCGTCTCTCACCCTGAGGCCAAATACCTCTCCACTAGGTGCTGCCTTTTACTCTCCTGGGAGACGACAGGCCCCTGAGCTTCACGGCAACGTAGAGAGAGAAAGAAAAGAATCTGAGTGATGAAAAACACAGAAAGATAAGCAGCTTGTTCCACCTCTGGACTCACCAGGCGGTGCTTCAGAAGGGTCGGGGGAAAGATGGACACTCTAGAGACCTGGAGTTAGCCTAGCTTAGCATAAAGACTGGATGCAGTGGGAAATGGCTGGTATTGTGTATGTTTAGACACAAATGCAAAACCTGGCAACCTCAGGGTGATGACGAGGCTCCGGGAAATCAATGCAGCAACAAATATCACTCTCACATTTCTGTAGTGACGCCCAACATGTAAAACTTTAGACATTGAGGACGAGTATCTACCAACTTTGTAGAGTGCCTGTCTGGCTGTTTTCTCCTGCTTGATGCTAAGCTAATTGCAGCTAGCTCCTAATGCATCGGTTTCATTGAACTCTGGGACCTGAGGCTTGAAATAAAAAAGTTTGTCACTTCACCCAAATCACCAAACAACATATTTTTCCGGCCTCCCGTCCGAGGTCTCGCCATGCAGAGAGTTTACATCGTGTTGAAGGGGAACAAAGAATTCCAAGGTGTGATGTTCATGGCCGAGGAAACGTAAGCTCCTCTGTCGAAGCCGGAAAGCAGAGATGTACGTCCTAGACTTCAAAATAAAGTGTGGAGCTGCTCATTAGACGATGAAAGGTCGTTCCCCAGAATGCTTTATTCTATTGTTCTCAGTGGTGGAGCAGACAATGAACCATACACATGTCTTTGTCCTCTATAACAACAATGACTTGTCTCTGCAGACCACCATATACATGAAGTGTACACATGGGAGTGTTACCACTTTTTAAGAGAGAAGGTCTGTTTTTTTACTAATAATACTTTTAGATATGATATATGATTTGATTTAACTGACATTTTTTTATTTGGGATCATCAATTGCCCTTTTGACCCTAAGGTGGGAGAGATAGAGAGAGGGGGAGAGATGAAGAAAAGGAGGAAGGGAGAGAGAGAGGGAAAGAGAGTGTGGGAGAGAGGGAAAGAGAGAGAGGGAGAGATAAAGGGAGGGAGACAAAGAGATGGAGAGAGAGGGAGAGAGATGAAAACACTGGCCTCGGGCAGCAGGTGGGAGGAAGGTGCATTCCTCAGAGAGTCGTGTGTGTGTTCAGTGGGTTTCTGATCAGGTAGATAACTCACCTTCAAAGAGACACAACACCAGACGACACACACACTCTTGTTTCTCGTCGGGGGGGGGGCGACCCTGCACACACACTCCATGAGGCTTCATGCAGGCCGTCCTGAAGGTTGACTCTGTGCGTGTGCGTTCTAGGTGTTTCCCGTCGGCAAGTCAACGGCACGTCTCAGAAAGGCTTCGAGAGGCCGGAGGAGCTCCTGGAAGGCAAGGTGAGCTGAGCTTAGGAGTTTTATTTTGGGACAGTTATTATAATTTATAAATGGTCTAAACATACAGTTGGTGGTTATCTGGCCTGGAAAAGTCCTTTAAAAAAGTCCTGGAAATGTCTTATATTCATATGTTCATTTCTGTAGTTTGATTAAAAGAATAAACATTTATACACATATTTATTCTTTGAATCAAACTATTGTCTCTCATTTATTTGTCATTTAAGGTGTATTAATTACTCGTGTATACACCAAGATATTACATAATGTTTGGTCATGGAAATTTGGTCACCAAGTGTATGAACCCTGAGTTACGATCAACTATACCAAAAGTCTTCAAAAAAACAGAAACACTTTCATTCAAATTGGACAGAAACACAAATATAATTCATCAACGCCTTCTTTGTTCGTCTTTTCCAACAAGCAGCAACTCTGCTTTGAAAGTGTGAAAGAGAGACTGAATACACCGGATGGAAAAAGAAGGAGTAACCGTGGCGATAATAGTTTTTTCCATGTTTAAACTACCTGCCCGCCGCTTATCTCTGACACCCCCCCCCCCCCTGTTGCTAGGACTCTGAGGCCATCTACCAATGGCTGCACGAGTTCCAGCTGCAGCAGTATACGTCCAACTTCATCAGCGCAGGATACGATGTGCCCACCATCAGCAGGATGACCCCTGAGGTGTGTGTGTGTTTTATCTTATTACCTTCGCATTGAAAATGCGGAAGGTTATGTTTTGATCGCCGTGTATTTATTTATTTGTTTGTATGCGTGTTATTCGCGTAACAAAAAAAGTTGTAAACCGAATCGCATGAAATTTGGTGGGATGATTGGTTATTATCCGGAGACCATTTGATTAGATTTTGGGATTGATCGGGTCAAAGGTCAAGGTCAAGGTCATGAAAAGGTCAACATCTTCTTGAATCGCATGAAATTTGGTGGGATGATTGGTTATTATCCGGGGACCATTTGATTAGACTTTGGGATCGATCGGGTCAAAGGTCAAGGACAAGGTCATGAAAAGGTCAAAATCTTCTTTTTACCAAAGCACGGTCATTTGTATCCAATTGGCGTGCAACTAACGCCAACATGTTCATAATTCAATGCCCAATCTTGTGATATGCGAAGGTATGCGCTCTACCGAGTGCCCATTCTAGTTTGCCACATGTTTTCTTCCTGTGCACATTTAGCCATCGTACTCTCGTTGCCCATCACCTTCTATCTTCTATCTTCCACCTTACACCTTCTATCTTGTATCTTCCACCTTCCACCTTCTATCTTCCACCTTATATCTTCTATCTTCCAGCTTCTTTACGATTTGTTTTCCACCTTCAACCTTCTATCTTCTATCTTCCACCTTGCATCTTCTATCTTCCACCTTCTTTACGATTTGTTTTCCACCTTCAACCTTCTATCTTCCACCTTGCATCTTCTATCTTCCACCTTCTATCTTCCACCTTCTTTACGATTTGTTTTCAACCTTCTATCTTCTATCTTACACCTTCTTTACGATTTGTCTTCTATCTTCCACCTTCTATCTTCCATATTCTATTTTCCACCTTCTTTACGATTTGTCTTCCACCTTCTATCTTCTATCTTCCACCTTCTATCTTCCACCTTCTATTTTCCACCTTCTTTACGATTTGTCTTCTATCTTCCATCTTCTATCTCTCACCTTCTATTTTCTATCTTCCACCTTCTATCTTCCACCTTCTATCTTCCACCATAGAAGATACTTGTTCTTGCTTTGTCAGCATAGTTCTCCTCCCAGTAAGCTGCATGTTGTCGTCTTTAGAACTAACAGCCGAGGAGGAGAGACCGGTCCTCTTCTTCTGAAGTCAAATAATAATGAGTATATATGAATAAGACGATCGGTTTATATCTATATATCCATATTCATATTCATGAAAGACATACCTGTGTTTGGTTGGTCAGGACCTGACGGCCATCGGAGTGACCAAACCCGGCCACAGGAAGAAGATCTCTCTGGAGATCGGCAAGATGAGCATCCCAGAGTGGCTTCCTGACTACGTCCCTGTGAGGAAACTCAACGTACACACTGCTGCTGCTTCTCTCAGATGTGTTGTGCAACGCTGGTTCTGACTGTGTTCTGTCTGCTCAGCCGGACCTGGGCGAGTGGCTGAGTGTGATCGGGCTGCCGCAGTACCAGAAGAGACTGTGTGACAACGGCTACGACTCCATCACCATCGTCAAGGACATCAGCTGGGAGGACCTGCAGGAGATAGGCGTCACCAAACTGGGTGAGCAGTCACACCGTCCTCCCATGAACTCTGCTGGGGATTGGCTTCCTCGGAAAAACACCGAAAGTGGTGCTATTCAATGGTTGCAGTTTTGTTACCGTTTACTCTTCAAATATATTTATGTTCGTCACTGCAAGGAGTTTATTATTTCTATTGTATCCATAGAAACGTTACGCCTCACTGGAGATGCACTGATGGCCATTTTATTCATTTATCGAAAAGTTTTACGATGTATTTTCTAAGAATTACCGGACTAACTTTTTACACCTAAAACCGTTCCATAAGTAAAAAATTTAAAAATCCAATTTTTTTAACTTTGTATATATATATTTCGGGAGTGATTGAACAATGAGGAAATTAATATTTTGAAAATATTTATTGCGTCAGTCATTTTAATTATGTTATAAGCTTCTTATAGGCAATATAAATATATATATATATATATGTATAATAGTAATAATAATAGTATATATATAAATATATATATGCACACATATATATATACATATATATAATACATCTCTTATATCTATGTTATATTGCTGTGAAAACCTCTCTGTATTTATTCAAGTTTCTTTCTATCCAAAAATGGAATTTTACAAGATCACAGTTGAACACATGAAGATAACGTTATAATTTACTTTCAGCGAATACACATTTTTCTGACTGTAGCTTCAAATAAGTGTCAATCGGACTCTGTTAGCTGTTAGCTGAAGGAGCCACTCAACGTTTGATGGACATTGATCGCTTGGAGAGGGTTGACTTCGTTTTAGTCTTGTTAAACTATTCAACGAGGAAGACTCTCTCAGAAGCTCGTAAGTCACCCGTGAACGTTCATGAGACTGAAGAGAGGACGCTCCTTTCTTTCTGTTTCAGGCCACCAGAAGAAGCTCATGTTAGCGGTGAAGAGACTCTGCGACCTGCAGCGCTCCCGTAACCTCGGCGACAGAGCCGGAGGCGGGACTCTCCGACGGACCCTCCCCCCCGCCACCCTGGAGATCGTGGCCATCGAGCACGCGCCGACGCACAACGCGGCGACTCGCGCTCCTGCCGACGACTGCTGCCCCTCCCCCCGCACCCCCAGGGCGCTGCTCTCCTTCCAGGACAGCGAGTTGAGCGCCGAGCTGCAGAGCGCCATGAAGGGCCGGGCCGGGGGAGGAGCGGCCGAGGCGTTCGGCATCAGGGGCGCGTCCTCCGCGGCGGCCATGTCGGCCAGCCAGGAGAGCGTTAGCGTGCGGTCGCGCGGCTCGGGGAAGTCGGGGAATTCAAATTCAAGCTTTTCTCAAGATCACCGAGCCGCGCCGACGTCCAGCCGGTCAGAGGAGAGTCTGGGCGGCGCTGCGGGGGAGGAGCCGGGGAGAAGTAGAGCGAGACCCACTGAGATGTGGGAGCACCTGAGTCGCTCCACCACCCCCAACAAGCTCCCCTTCTCCCCGCTGACTCCCCCGCTCACACCCAGCAAGATGCCCCGCTTCGCCCACCCGGCCGTGCCGCCCAAAGACAAACACTTCCAGTCCCCCGTCCGCCTCCAGCAGCCTCAGCACCACCCGGCCTCCCCCCCCTCCTCCCCCTCTCCACAGCCCTCCCCCATGCAGAAGGCCTTCAGCTACCTCCATGGCCACGGAGGAGTCGACGGGGCTCCGTGGGGACTCTCCAAACCTGGAGCGGTGCCTCTGCCGGGCCCCCGGCCCGGACACGCCCCTGGTGGCGACGCCCAGAGGGGCGCCAACAAAAAGCGCGCCCAGAGCCTGACTCGCTACGCTCTGTCCGACGGCGAGCCGGACGACGACGACGACCTCGCCGCCGCCCGCGCCTACGCCTCCCCTTCGGCCGTGCCCGCCTACGCCACCCTGTCGCGGCGGCCGGGCCGCGGGCACACGGGCGCCTCGGGGTCCCAACGGCCGCTCAACCGCAGCCACTCGTTCGCCGTGCGATCCCGAAGCAAAGGGCCGCCGCCGCCGCCGCCCAAAAGGATGAGTTCGGTGAGCGGCAGCCCGGTACACCAACCGGGAAACGGGAAAGCGGTGGAGCCGGAGGAGAAGCAAGGGGCGGAGCCGGAGGGCGCGGGCTCTGTGAGGAGCATCGCCGCCCGGATGGAGGGGAGCGGCGGCGGCGGCAGTCCATCCCGGAGGATCGACATCCCACCAACTCACGTCCAGGTTTCTCCCGTCTTCATCCCCGCTTCCTCTCCGAGTTCTCACGCCATCCTGCAGCACTACAAACACGCCCTCGGCGTGGCGGGCCTGAGGAGGACGGGCAGTGAGAGGACGGAGGCGGAGGCCGCCAGACAGAGAGGCGGCGGCTCGCAGGGCTCCCTTGAAGACAAAGGGGAGAGGATATCCAAGAGCGCCGCGGCGTCTCCGAAGCACGGCTCGGGGGGCCACCTCCCGTTCGCCGAGGAAGGAAACCTGACCATCAAACAGCGGCCCAGGGCGGCGGCGGTCTCCCCCCACGCCGACGCCGACGGCAAGACCCCCAACGACCCGGACCTCCCCGAGTTCAACCTGAAGGAGTCGGACACGGTGAAGAGACGGCACAAACCCAAAGACGCATCCACGCCCGAGGAGGCGGCGTCTCCCAGCAGAGAGAACACACGGCCGCAGACCAATGAGGAGAGGGCGCCGAGCGACGGCGAATCACAGAGGCCGGGGAACGTGTTCCGGAGAGTCGGCTCCCTCGGGAAAGGCCCAAAGCCACCGGTGTCCTCCAAACCTTCCAGTCCTCTCAAGCAGCCGGCCAGCAGCAGCAAACCGGCAGTCCCCCGGAAGTCCGTCTCCCCGGGACACGGCGCCGGCCAAACGGCCATCCCCAAACTCACCAACCTGCCGATTCACACGGTGTCACAGACGCCGGGCGCCATCGTACACACACAGACGGTGAGGTACCAACCCGAGAGCCACAAGAAGGCGGCATCAAGACCCCCTCAGCGCGGCGCGGTGCCGGCATCAGGTAACGCCGACCGACTGACGCCATTCACCTTTTATTGGCCAATATTTATTAAATAATGAATGAATTAATCCCTCACTTGTTGTCGCCCGCAGGCCTGAACCTCCTGCTGGTCCAAAGCGTGGTGTTTGCCGCTCCAGCTCCACCAGCCTCGGCCTCTTCGTACCTCCCCTCGGCCTCGACCTCGACACCTTCGTACCTCCCCTCGGCCTCGACCTCGACACCTTCGTACCTCCCCTCGGCCTCGACCTCGACACCTTCGTACCTCCCCTCGGCCTCGACCTCCTTGCCTCCCTCGGCCTCGACCTCTTGCCTCCCTCAGCCTCGACACCTACGTACCTCCCCTCGGCCTCGACCTCTTCGTACCTCCCTCGGCCTCGACCTCTTGCCTCCCTCGGCCTCGACCTCTTACCTCCCTCGGCCTCGACCCTCTGCCTCGGCCTCGGCCTCGACTCCTTCGTACCTCCCCTCGGCCTCGACCTCTTCGTACCTCCCCTCGGCCTCGACACCTTCGTACCTCCCCTCGGCCTCGACCTCTTCGTACCTCCCCTCGGCCTCGACCTCTTCGTACCTCCCCTCGGCCTCGACCTCTTCGTACCTCCCCTCGGCCTCGACTCCTTCGTACCTCCCCTCGGCCTCGACCTCTTCGTACCTCCCCTCGGCCTCGACCTCTTCGTACCTCCCCTCGGCCTCGACTCCTTCGTACCTCCCCTCGGCCTCGACCTCTTTCCCCTCGGCCTCGGCCTCTTCGTACCTCCCCTCGGCCTCGACTCCTTCGTACCGCCCCTTGCCGCCGGCCGGTCAGCCGGGCAGAGCGGCGGCGGCGGCCCCGGTGGGTGTGGCCGGTCTGGAGGTTCTGGCTCACAAGAGGCTGGAGGAAACCAGCACGTCGCTGGAGGCCGCACTCAAAGTGGTGGAGAACCAGCTGGCCCAGGGGAGCAGCGAGGACAGGTAGGGGAACTCACACAGGTCCCGTTGTCATGACTCCCCAGAGTTTACCTTGGGTCCATACATGTGTTTACATAGAGCTCCTCTGTATGGAGGACTTAAAATGACTTAAGTATAAATAAATAAATGCATGAATAAATATAGGAATAAATGCTTAAATAAATGTATAAATAAATACAGGAATAAATAAATAAATACTTAAATAAATGTATAAACAAATAAATAAGACAGGAATAAATGCTTAAATAAATGCTTAAATAAATGTATAAATAAAGAAATACAAGAATAAATAAATAAATGCTTAAATAAATACAGGAATGAATAAATAAATACAGGAATAAATAAATATTAAGTTATACCTAAACAGGACATCATTAAATAAATATCTATTTTTACATTTCTGTATTTCTTCATTTATTTATGTCTTTATTTATGTGTCCACGCGTATTTCTTCATTTATTTATGTGACGTTTATGTGTCCTTATATGCACATGAGCTGGGGCGGACAAAGAAATGAAGAAATTCAGAAACGTAGAAATAGATTTATTTAATGATGTCCTGTTTAGGTATAACTTATATATATGTATTCCTGTATTTATTTATACATTTATTTAAGCATTTATTTATTTTTTCTTCTATTTATTGTTTCATACATTCATTTAAGCATTTATTTAAGCATTTATTCCTGTCTTTATTTATTTGTTTATACATTTATTTAAGCATTTATTTATTCGTGCATTTTATTTATTTTGTTATACTTAAGACATTTTGAGTCCTCCATACCTACGGTCCTGGAAAACCTGAAAACTCATGGAATAAAAAAATAGTTATTTCCAGGCCTGGAAAAGTCCTTGTGCGTTCTGCCTGAGAAGAATATATCTCAAATATAGGATGTCTACAAAACCAGTATCCTGGTCTCCTTGAATGGCGAGTAGGACATAACTCTACTCACTGGTAACGCTCTCTTCTGGTCCACAGCGGCGGCGGCGGCGACGGCACCGTGGCGGCGGCGGGGAACATTCTGGACGACATCGGCAACATGTTTGACGACCTGGCGGACCAGCTGGACGCCATGTTGGAGTGACATCACAGGCCCGGTGGAGGGGAGACGGTCCTCGGTGGAGGCGCTCGGCTCCTCTCCGTGACCGGGTGGATCAATAAAATAGATACTCTATTTAACCTCCGAGGGGGGGGGGGGGGGGGGATTCTCAATAAGTGCACATTTGAGGATTTCCTGCACAACCTTTTCGCAATATTGCCCAGTGGTTTCAATGCGAGCACTTCAACGCCTCAGGACACACCTGGGAATGTTATTGGAGCAACTAAAGACGTGTGTGTGTATGTGTGTCTCTGTGTGTGTGTGTGTTCATTCTAGTATCACTAAAGGGAATGAGGGTCCATTTCCTCCACGTTACCTGTCCGTGTGTCCAGGAGTTTCTGGTGACGCTGTGTTTTTGTCTGATATCTTTATACTGAGTATATTTATAATTCTATATGTTTGTTTTTTAACAAATGGAGTTCCTATTGACAGTTTGAATCATTCGAGTGTATATGAGCATAACTGTGTTGTATATATTGTTCTGCTTGTTGTCTATAACACGGGGAACGTTTTGTTTATTGTTTTGAAAGACGAATATTCCTGATATGATTTGACATGTTGCTTTTTTAACAAAGTGAGGAAACATTGTTTCTTTAAAACGAGAGACGAGCGTCAGAGACGATCCTCGGAGACGAGCCTCGGAGACGAGCCTCGGAGACGAGCCTCGGAGACGAGCCTCGGAGACGAGCCTCGGAGACGAGCCTCGGAGACGAGCCTCAGAGACGAGCCTCAGACGGTGGAGTCCAGGTCGCCTCAGGGTGCTACCAAAGGAATTCACTGTAAGTAAAAGTTGTGTAAGTTGTGTAAGGGGCCGTTTAGAGGACGGAGGATTCTTCTACACTTGGACTGTTACAAAGCATTTAGAGTCGGTCGACCTTCTAAACGTGACTGAACACTGTAAGAGATCGGAAGCCACGGGAATAATGAATGACTTCAACAGATGTAATTATGATCAATTTATTAATGATTCCTTTTTAACGTGACACGCTAAATACCACAAAGCTCCATAAGTGTGCAGTATGGAACTGAAAGTGTAAATAAATCTGCTGCTGCAGGGCATGCTGGGTACTTTGTGTCCTGTGTGAGTGGAGCTCCACCCATAGAGAGCTCTGATTGGCCAGACGCCTGGTAGCATTAAGCAGCTCGGCCAATCAGGGCCTCCGGTGTTGGACTCGTCTCTTTACATGAGAACAATCTCAAAGACGTGATGCAATATGATTTTAAATTAAATATGTATGGATAAAAATTTAACTAAACTAGTTAAAATGACCAGCTGGTCACCAGCGTTGTCTCCGACTTCGTAATCTTTACCTTCACTCATCCCTCTCTTTTTATGAGAGCAGTTCTCACTATTTTTAACATTAATCTTCATCCTCACCGACCCGGTGCCATGCGGCGATCACCGTGCGGTTCTTTAATCCTGAATATGTTTTTAGAGTCGTGAACATTTCCTACATCAACTCGTGTTTTCAGCACTATTGATCCCTCCGTTGTGTTTCGATGTCTGTTTATTCTTTTGTTTTGCAATATTTTTGTTGAATTCTGTATCTGGAAATCATTAAAAAGAGAATTTATACTGAAAGTGTGAACGTATAATTATTTGTGCAGCTTTAAGCTTATTTTATTGTCAAATGACTCTTTCCAAGGTGATGGATTGATCCAATGTTTTTTTAGTCAAGTCCTCATTCATCATATATGTACATATGTTTTAACAATCCTCACAATTTGGCCTTGAAAAGAACCGTCAAACCTAAAACATAAACATGTATTATGAAACTCATTTGATCAGATGAGTCCTGATATAAATTGGAGGATGATGTCACACAAAAATATAACAATGGACATTTGGTGCTGAATTCTCAAACCTTCAGCGTTCATGTGAGAACAAGAGGCTCAGGAGGCGGCTTCAGAACCACGGACAGCTCCGTGAGGTCAGAGGTCACGCATCACGTGATGGCTGCTCTTAAAGGGCCGGCTGTAACCAACACTAAACTACCCCCAAACATATCGATAAATAACTGTCTTTGCATTTGAATGTTTATTCAAGTGTAAAAATATTGTACATGCACTTATCTAAATGTAAACATGTGCTAAGAACATGTGACACGTGGTGGTCTGCTGCACGACAGGTCTGGGTCTTGAGAAGCTTTAAATGAAACTAAAAAAGATTCAAGTATACAACACTAACTTTTCTTCAGATTACTTTTATTAATAGGTAAATAGTGAGAAACATGAAGCAGCTCTCGCTAAACAGTCACTGACTCAGACCTGATGGAGGAACTCATAGCAGGAGAACTGGGACGATTAATTAACTCAATGCACCGACGTCTGGATGCTGAACACTAGAGTCTCGCCGTCGTGTCGTCAGCCAATCGGCGTTGAGATGACATCACCGACGGTCCCCCGCTCAACCCTCTGCTCTCCATCAGAGACGCGTTAGACGAGCTCACGGTGAACCATAGACACGTGTAGTCATAGCAACAGTAGGTCAACATGTTTTTTGTCAGAACACGTCGGTACATTCATGTGTTCACGTCTGTCACTGGATACTCAGACCAACTGATGCACTTTCATTCCTGCACATTTCAGCTAAATCAATACGACTTCCCGAGGAGCTTCATTTCTCTCAATCAGTCGAAATAAAATATCTTCAATCGTTTAATCAAATATGTACAAATGTCTGTTAAGAGCAAAGTGGAAACGTGATGATGTCATTCTGTTGAGTCGGAGGCCGTAAACCCCTGAAGACCGTTTCCAGTGAGGCGAACCAGAGCTTTCACCCCGAGGCGTCACTCGTGTGACAACACTGAACAGGGAACGCCGCGCTCCGGCTCCGGAGAGTTCTCCAGCCTCCAGGGACACACCGCCATTCACGCTGCTGATCGCAGACGTCAAAATATGAATCGTGTCAAACTGTAGATTTGAAAATAAAATAAAAAATCTCATTTAATATCAGCCGATAACACTTTCCTCCTCTTCACGCGGTTCATAGCAGACACTACAATGATATTGGTCTCCTGTTACACATTCTACTCAATATATTAACATTCATTCCTGCGTGTGTGTGTGAAACGTTATTCAAAAAACACGTCAAGTGGCAAAACTGAAAATGAAAACAAATACAAATCATCGTATAATAATACTGAAGAACATGAGATTAAAATGTTCAAAATGAAGATGAGCGTCACGTGGAAGCAGATTCAGAGAGCAGACACCGGCAGGAGGAGAAGATGTGGTGGTGATGATGATGATGATTACAAGTTGCCAAACAGTTCGTTCCTCTTGTTCCAGTCCATGGTCGGCACTTTCTTGGCTTCTCGTTTCTGGCGGGCTCGGTCTCTGACCTGGGCCAGAGACATCCCCAGAGACAGGCCGCCGGCTTCCACCTGGAAACAAGCAGCATTCAAACACCGCACCAGAGGTCACCTTCATCCCTTTGCTCCTCATCGAAAGAGTGTCGGTCGTTTCAAGACCCTCAAGGGCTCACACACACACACTCTTCAGAGGTCAGAGGTCACGTGAGGTCATTCTCTTCAAACTGAAGGGTTTTAATAAACACTTCCTGGTTCCAGCTTCTTGACTCTTCTTCTTCTTGTGAAACAGTCGATTCATTATCGTCGTGTTTCAGGCTGTGACGAGTTTTAGTGAATCGATAGTAAAATGAACGGTTAGTTTGGCAGCGAGTGATCGCTCCACCCAAAGTCAAGACTCGTGTGTGTCACCGCGCTGCAGCTCCGAGACACATGCTCTGGGTTCTACCAAGTATATCTATATATATATTTTATATATAATAAATAAATATATATATATAACAAATATATATATAATAAGTATATAGTTAGATATATAAATATATATAATAAATATATATGTATAAATAATAATAATACATTTATATATATATATATACACACACACATATACACACATTATCTATAAATTGTATATATATATATATAATAATGGTATACATCGATGTATAAATGGTATATATATAATAAATAAATATAATAAATGTATATATAATATATATATATACACACACTCATTATATATAAATTGTATATATTAAAAAATGGTATACATATATATATAAATGGTATATATAATAAATAAATGTATATATAAAAATAATATATTTCTATATATATATATATATATTTTTGTTCTGTTTTTCTTTGTAAAGCATCGAGTACCGACTGAGTAAATAAAGCTGCGTTTGCTTCAGTAAAACAGAAAGCATCAACACTATGATCAGGAGGCTATTTGAAATCTGTTGTTGTGTCAATGCCCATGAGAGACCAGGTGGTGGCGCTGTTACCTCAGCTGGAGGAGAGCTGCTGGTGGCTTTGGGCCTGGAGGAGGTGGAGGAGGTGGAGGAGGCGGAGGAGGCCGACGAGCTCACCGACGCTTTAGGCTTCAGCTCCGCCTGAAGGAGAAAACACACGATGATGGTAACGGAGACCAAAGGGTTAATTCACCCTGAGGACAGACTCGGAGGAACGAGCCCACACACACACACACACACACACACACACACACACTAAACTCAGATTATTACATAATGACAAAGGGTCCATCACGAATAAACTGAACTACTATTCTGTGTTTTGGTCCCCGTTAATCTGTATTAAAACATGGAGTCATCTACAGTCACGGCCCCTTCAGCATCGGCGTTAATCATGATATTAAATTAATTTATTAAATATTGACGTGTTAAACTCATAATGAGGTGTAAATAATCCAAGAGGAAAACCAGCGCAGCTGTTAAATGACTGCTGATTAACCACATTTTCCGACTTCACTGCTTCAAACTAAAAGAACCATATCACAGAGGATGAATTCTCCTGACACGTGTTGTTGTTGTTGTTGTTGTCGTTGTTGTTGTTGTTAGTAAACAAGAGAACCTGTTGTGTGTTTCAGTTGTTGTCCAGCAGGAGGCAGCACAACCTCCGGACATGCATCATAGTCTCATTATGTTAATCTATGCTGATATAACACACACAGTCGCACACACACACTCACACACACACTGAGTGATTGTTGCTCGTTAGTCGCCTCATTAGCATAATCCCCAAATTGCCCTGAGAGTTAAAGCCATTTCAATCCCATGATCCTCCAGGAGGAGACACACCACTCTGGTTGCCATGGTGAGGGGTCAGCCACAATGTCACCAGAGGGCCCAATCCACTTTCCCCCGCGTGTCTGTGTGTGTCTTTGTGTATGTGTGTGTGTGTCTATGTGTATGTGCGTGTGTGTGTGTCTATGTGTATGTGCGTGTGTGTGTCAATGTGTATGTGCGTGTGTGTGTGTGTCTATGTGTATGTGTGTGTGTGTGTGTCTATGTGTATGTGCTTGTGTGTGTCTATGTGCGTGTGTGTGTGTGTATGTGTGGGTGTGTGTCTATGTGTATGTGCGTGTGTGTCTATGTGTATGTGTGTGTGTGTGTCTATGTGTATATATGTGTATGTGTATGTGTGTATATGTGTGTGTGTCTATATGTGTATGTGTGTGTCAATGTATATATGTGTATGTGTGTATATGTGTATATATATGTATGTGTATGTGTGTATATGTGTATATGTGTATGTGTGTGTATATGTATATATATGTGTATGTGTGTATATATGTATGTATGTGTATGTGTATGTATATGTGTGTGTCTATATGTATATGTGTCAATGTATATGTGTGTGTGTCTATATGTATATGTGTGTCAATATGTGTATGTGTGTGTGTGTGTGTATATGTGTATGTGTATGTGTGTATATGCTTGTGTGTATGTGTGTATATGTGTGTGTGTGTCTATGTGTATGTGTGTGTGTCTATGTGTATGTGCGTGTGTGTGTGTGTCTATGTGTATGTGTGTGTCAATGTGTATGTGCGTGTGTGTGTGTCTATGTGCGTGTGTGTGTCTATGTGTATGTGCGTGTGTGTGTCTATGTGTATGTGCGTGTGTGTGTCTATGTGTATGTGTGTGTCTATGTGTATGTGCGTGTGTGTGTCTATGTGTATGTGCGTGTGTGTGTGTCTATGTGTATGTGCGTGTGTGTGTGTGTGTGTCGATGTGTATGTGTGTGTGAGTGAGTGAGTAAAGGGAGGTTTGAGGACGTCTCCTTCGTAACTTCTAAAGTTCCGAGAGGCGAGAAACAGGAAACAGACAGAGTTCACTACACTGTCCAGAACTCCTAATCTGCTACCAGGAATGTCCGTGTGTGTGTGTGTGTGTGCGCGTGTGTGTGCGTGTGTACCAACCTCCTCCTCTGATGCTCTCTCTGACACCGGCTCAGGAAGAGCTCCTGCAGGAGAAGAGACGACACTTCATCTGAATTCACTCAAACTAGAAGTCATGATGTTCATCATCCGTTCACAGCGTCGCGTGTGTGTGTATGTAGCTTGTAACGTGTGTGTGTGCGTGTGCGTGTCATACCGGTGACGTGCTGCTCGGTGGGCACGACGTTGCATCTCTGGAAGAAGTCGTCGGCCTCTCCGTCCACCAGCAGCAGCGCGGTCTCGTCTCCTCCCGCCTTGATGGCCGCCACCACCTCCGTGTGCTGCATGCCGATCACGGACATGCCGTTCACCTGAGGGAGGAGGGGAGAAGGAGACAGGAGAAGGAGACAGAGGAAGGAATGGAACGTGAGTGAATGGGGAGGTTTATGTTGAGGGGCCAGGCGTTATGAGGCTGCGGGGGAACTAATGAAGACCGTGAGGTAACCGTGTTGTTACAGCGCAGAGGAGCAGACTCCCAGATACGGACTAATCAAGGGAGAGAGGACTGAGGAATTCCTCCTGGGGGGGGGGGGGGGGTCTAGGTGGGAGAGCCCTCAGGAATCTCTCAGCCTGACTCCCACCGTGTGGTACCACTGGGTTCCTCTCCTGTGACCTCAGAGAAGCTAATGGACGCATCCCATCTCCAGGAGTCGACCTCTCAAGAGAACCTCCATGTTGGTCCCGTTTAAAGCTTCCAATGCGTACGTAGAGGTGTGTGTGTATGACGTCATCTACACAGCCCCCCCCCCCCCCCCCTGCAGGCGGTAATGCAGCCAACAGACACGGCAAGTGGATTAACTCTGAGCCCGCCACGTTCTGGTCCCACACAAACGTGTGTGTGTGTGTGTGTGTGTGTCGTACCTGGACCAGCTTGTCCCGTATCTTCACGCCCGCCCTCTGTGCCGGGGAGTCGTCGTCCACCGCCCGGATGAACTGGCCCGGTTTGGACTTCTCGCTGTGCAGGTTGAAGCCGTAGCCGCCGGCGGCTTTCTTCATGAGGCAGAGACGCGGCCGCGGCCCGCCCAACGCCTCCTGGAGCACGAGACACACACAGGTCACCAGAGAGACATTTTATTGATTAAATAAATAAATATATATGCAGATATATATTAGGGCTGTCAGCGTTAACGCGTTAACTTATGCGCTTAATTTGGCCGCGTTAACGCACTAAAATATTTTAACGCAATTAACGCAACTTTGTTTACTTCCGGTGTGCCTTGAAGTTTTTTCACTCCTCTGAGCGCGGAAAGAACTCGTCACACGAAACCTTCACCGTGATTTGTCAATCCGTTTGTCTGTCAACATTTTGCGAAAAAAACAACCAATGAACACTCAGTAAATCACAAAGGACCTCCCACCACACAGGTGAGGCTCATTAGCAGCCTGTCAGTCAGAGAAACAGAGAACACGGCGCCAGGACAACTGAGCCTCATTGAATAGAGCTGAGATTGTTCTGGAATGTTTGTAGAACACGTGGGGGTGTGTCACATGAAAACGCCTTTAAAAGGTGAATTTACATTTTATTGTAAAATGGAGAACATGAGCCCAGCCTCCAGAGGGTTAACGTGACATTTGTGAATGTCAGTCAGTTATCAAGGCCACTGGTTCTGCTGCTGTTCAGTGGTAAAGATGACAGGACCAATGGGGTCTCAATATACTTCTTTTTTTTTACTAATCTGATGTTTCACTGAAGAAACAATTTATCATCCATGATATTAAATACATCGCTGGCACTTTATACGTAGGAGCCGCTTTGAAAACACAGCTTTGTGAAGTTTTGTCTTTAAAAAGAAGAAGAAAAAAACTTTTAATCGCGATTAATGAATTTCAAAATGTGCGATTAATTAGTTAATTTTTTTAAATCGATTGACAGCCCTAATATATATATATATGTATACACACACACAAATATTTTTGGGATTAAATAAATATATATTATACACATAAATATTTTTTTGATTGAATAAATATATATTATATATATACACACACATATATATTTTTTAACTAAATAAATATATATTAAATACATAAATTATATATATATATGTGTGTGTGAGTGGTGAAAGTCGGCCACGGCCTTAGTCGCAGCACAACATCCTTGGGCTGTGTGTGTGTGCGTGTGTGTGTGCCACATCATCACATTCTAACATCTACACAGCGCTGAGCTCTCGTTTGGTGAGGAACTTTCACTTGGAAAAATAAAACAACCACAACCACCAACCAGCAGATCGTCACACACAGCAGTGACGGACGTTTCCCCGTTGGCACGTGCGTGATGCGCACTGCGGCATCGAGTGTTGCGCAACACGTTGACGCGAGGTCATCAACAGGCTCGGGCTGAAGGAGTCAGCAGGCGTCCTCTGCCCGCCTGGATGGGCAGCAGGTGGCTAATCCTGACGTGAGCCCGGCTAACAGTTTAACCCCAAGGCCTCATTTAACCCCTTCACTGCTGCGTGAGCTCCGGCTCGGCCGAGTCCTGGAGATGATCGATGGATCGTTAGCGATTACATAAAAGACGATGTCGGCGTTTTCCACTCCGTCCACCGATTGTTGCTGCTGCCAACTGAACTTTAGACGTGCAACAAGATAATGAGTGAGATAGCTAGTTTCACACATATATATATATATATATAGATACGGTTAGAGGTCACAGGGTCGACGTCCAAACCCTGAACACCAAGCGGCTCACAGGTGTGGACATCGAGGCTCAGATTAAGAATTAAAAACTTCACGCCTCATTGCCTGATAAAACCCACCGCCGTCTCCTGCGCGCCCCGATATCAGCGTCCGTCTGTAAATGATTCCCTTCAAAGTGACCATTAAAAAAATCAACCGCTACCACCTCAGCACCCCCCCCCCCCACCCCCCCCGAAGCTGCCAGAGCTGACTGTGCGTCGGTCCGAGGGTTTCTATGGTTGATGATTGCCAAAAATGTTCCGAGTGAGTCAGCGTGATCTCGGCCTTTGGATGGACTCGTACATTTCTGACCACGCCCGCTGAGCGGAGGCCAATAAGGACGAGGGAACAGGTGAGGAGCAAAGTGAATTAAGAGAAGAACAATGTTGTTGTTTTCAAAGTATAAAAACATGTTTCAGGCTCTCAGGAGTTCTGTTCTCTAATTAATGCCGAGTCGACGCACGCAGGAGGGAGTGATTTACCGTTCCTCCCGTTTTGTGTGTTTTAGTTGCAGGCGGCACTTTTTATACATTCATTGATTCTAATGAATACATATAATCATTATAAACCTCTGGCCTTTAATAGTTTAAAAGTTAAACATTTTTGACACATTCAGAACATATCCCACGCACGTATTCTGAGAATACTTTAAGATTTAATGATAATTAAGTCATATTTCACAATAATAATGAAAAGAATACCTGCCCTCCAGTCTGTTAACGATTGCTTGGGGAGAGATCACATTGTTGTTTCCCTTATCTGCGTTAGTTATGAGATGTTATATGATTAATGCTTCTGTAACTTATTAAAATGAATGAGAAAGCCCACGTTATAAAAGGCCCTAATAAATAAATAAATACCTTATTTTATCACGCAAAGCACCGACAGCATTTCACAAAGTTAATGTCACTCAACAAATCACAAAACGGTGTCAATTTAAAGAAAATTAAGTGATGGTCAGACGGAGCAGGAGATGGACAGGCGGAGCGGCTCCAGCAGTGAAACCGGCGCCGTGCCGTCAGTCTGGTGAAGAGGAACCGAAAGACGAAGCTCTCACTTCACTGGTCGGTCTACGGTCCAACCCTCACCGATGGTCACCGACTTTGGGTCGTGACCGAAAGAACGAGGTCGCGAATGCAAGAGGCCGAAATGAGTTTCCAAAAAACACATCTGACCCGATTATACCTGGATTAAAAACAGATTAGCACTTTAGTGGCACTTAAGGTACTTACTCGTGGTATTACACCATGGCAGTACTCATAGTATTACTCATGGTATTATGACATGTGATGTAATGACATGTGATCTAATGTCATGTGATGTAATGTCATGTGATGTAATGACATGTGATCTAATGTCATGTGATGTAATGTAATGACATGTGATCTAATGTCATGTGATGTAATGACATGTGATGTAATGACATGTGATGTAATGACATGTGATGTAATGACATGTGATGTAATGACATGTGATGTAATGACATGTGATGTGATGTCATGTGATCTAATGACATGTGATCTAATGTCATGTGATGTAATGTCATGTGATGAAATGACATGTGATCTAATGACATGTGATCTAATGTCATGTGATGTAATGTCATGTGATGTAATGTCATGTGATGTAATGTCATGTGATGTAATGACATGTGATCTAATGTCATGTGATCTAATGTCATGTGATGTAATGACATGTGATGTCATGTGATCTAATGACATGTGATCTAATGACATGTGATGAAATGACATGTGATCTAATGTCATGTGATCTAATGTCATGTGATGAAATGACATGTGATCTAATGTCATGTAATGACATGTGATCTAATGACATGTGATGTCATGTGATCTAATGACATGTGATGTCATGTGATCTAATGACATGCTGTCATTACAGTCGTTCATCATATTCGAGTCAGTGACTGACTTCACACTTCGGCTCAAACGATGACGTCATCACAGACGTGCCTCGCACCGACACGTCTCCACAAGACGTTCACGTGGCCGTCATCGCTCCAACGTGACGCGTGGTGCATTTCAAGAGTCTTTTTCTTCAGTGTTTCCCATCTTGCACAGGAAACCACAGAGCGAGCAGCTTCAGGCAGGGCAGCAGCGTGACGACAACGCTGCCTCTGAAATGTCTCCGCAGCGCGAGGCATGCCACCGACCGTTATAACAACATAACTGCTCCAAGTCTTCACGTCGTTCTGCCGCTTGGCATCGTGGCACGTTGTGAATCTAGTGGAACATACCGTACCGACACGCCAAGAAGGCCCAAAACCTGCAACTGTCCTCCTCAAAAGTTTCAGGAGCTCAGCTTTCAGAAACAGTCACTTGAATTATTTAACAACAATAAATCTAAACGTGTGACAAACTAAAATCATCAATGTGCACGTATGTATTGTTGTTTTGGGGGTTGTGCACCAAATAACGGCACCATGTCTTCCTGTTTAGAAAACTATCTTTCATGTTTCATTAAGAAATTAAATAAAAACCATGAAACCGGATTTTAAAAAAGTTTTTAAATCTCTGCATTCGTGAGCCGATAAAGATGATCGTCTTCAGGAGGAGTCGGAGGCTCTGGTCTCACATACAGGAAGTCAGAAAGGACACATTGTTGGATTTGGTCTTTTTTTCTATGATTTGTTGACAATAAGAAAACTAAAGAACAACATCAGCCTCACACATTTAGATCCGACCACGACGGTGATGATGTCATCATTATAACAGTGACA
Source organism: Pseudoliparis swirei (assembly GCF_029220125.1). Taxonomy (NCBI): domain Eukaryota; kingdom Metazoa; phylum Chordata; class Actinopteri; order Perciformes; family Liparidae; genus Pseudoliparis; species Pseudoliparis swirei. Next base: position 12,311,069 of record NC_079400.1, read on the forward strand.
CTGTGACCTCTGACGATAACGCAGCCTACCAATAGTCAGCAGTTTATAACTAAACAACAACATGCTGATCATGAAGAAAGGCAGACGTCACTTTAAATGGGCCTTTCCTCTGCAGAGGTCACAGGTCAACCACAGAGCCCCGTCATGTGACAAGACATCCGGCTCGTAGCCGCGCTGCCTCTTTAAGAGCGCTGATGCAGGAGGCAGCAGGTCGACACTGAACATGGGAGGTTAATGGTTTTACGGCTCGCCGTCGTTAAACATCCTGCTCTCCGACCCGGTGTCACGTAACGAGGACCTTGAACCGAGGGCGAAGCCCTAAACGGCACGCCAGTTAAACCTTTACGACGACCTCCGGGCACAAAGAGACCAGAGATTAAGCAAGAGGCTGCATCTCAAACACGTTCCCTCAAAGCACGGACAGGACCGACTCCAGAGCTTCCTGCAGGCCGCACTCTTGAACCTCGGACCCTCGTCTCACCGCAGCGTCTCAAACTCATTGACTCAAAGGATCCCAACAACGGGCTTACGCAATCGCTAAGTCCCGCCCCTCTAACGGAGACCGACCCAGAGGCTGGAACGTGATATCAAAAAACATCTACATGTAAATCTTTGTTTTTTAATCCTATGGAGCCAACAATGGCAGGGTAAGTTACCTCTGGGGAATCTTGCGTTATCGCCTCTATGCTACACAACTTACTGAAGATATACTGAATGTATACGTGTTGAAGAAAAATAAGTATATATATATATATAGTTCCAACATGAAACGGCTCACAACGAGGTCTGTGGACCATGTTGAGCATCAGGGTCACGGTTCTGTAAAGAGACGCGTGGATACTGCCAAGAGGAAGTCATTAAACAAACACACGACACTAACAACGTATTACTGTCATCAACCTGGAGGAGACAACAGGAAGTGGTTTCACACCAACAGCTCATCGGCTGACAAAGAGTGTGAGTGAGTGAGAGAGTGAGTGTGTGAGTGAGAGTGTGTGAGTGAGTGAGAGAGTGAGAGAGTGAGTGAGAGAGTGTGTGATTGAGTGAGAGAGTGTGAGTGTGAGAGAGTGTGTGATTGAGTGAGTGTGTGTGAGTGAGTGAGAGTGTGTGAGTGAGTGAGTGAGTGAGAAAGTGTGAGTGAGTGAGAGTGTGTGAGTGAGTGTGTGAGTGAGAGAGTGTGTGAGTGAGAGAGTGTGTGAGTGAGAGAGTGTGTGAGTGAGTGAGTGTGTGAGTGAGTGTGTGAGTGAGTGAGTGAGAGTGTGTGAGTGAGAGAGTGTGTGAGTGAGAGAGTGTGTGAGTGAGAGAGTGTGAGTGAGTGAGTGAGAGAGTGTGTGAGTGAGTGTGAGTGAGAGAGTGTGTGAGTGAGAGAGTGTGTGAGTGAGAGAGTGTGTGAGTGAGTGAGTGTGTGAGAGAGTGTGTGAGTGAGTGAGTGAGTGAGAGAGTGTGAGTGAGTGAGTGTGTGAGTGAGTGAGTGTGAGTGAGTGTGTGAGAGAGTGTGTGAGTGAGTGAGTGAGTGAGAGAGTGTGTGAGTGAGAGAGTGTGTGAGTGAGAGAGTGTGTGAGTGAGTGAGTGAGAGAGTGTGTGAGTGAGAGAGTGTGTGAGTGAGAGAGTGTGTGTGAGTGAGTGAGTGAGAGAGTGTGTGAGTGAGTGAGTGAGTGAGTGTGAGTGAGTGTGTGAGTGAGTGAGTGAGAGTGTGTGAGAGAGTGAGTGTGAGTGAGTGAGTGAGTGAGAGTGTGTGAGTGAGTGAGTGAGAGTGTGTGAGTGTGTGAGTGAGTGAGTGAGAGTGTGTGAGTGAGTGAGTGTGTGTGAGTGAGAGAGTGTGTGAGTGAGTGAGTGTGTGAGTGAGAGAGTGTGTGAGTGAGTGGAGGTGAGTGAGTGAGAGTGAGTGTGTGAGTGAGTGAGTGAGTGTGAGTGAGTGTGTGAGTGAGGAGTGAGTGAGTGTGTGAGTGAGAGTGTGTGAGTGAGAGTGTGTGAGTGAGTGAGTGTGAGTGTGTGAGAGAGTGAGTGTGAGTGAGTGTGTGAGTGAGTGTGTGTGGAGTGAGAGAGTGTGTGTGAGTGAGAGAGTGAGTGTGAGTGGTGAGTGAGTGTGGTGAGAGAGTGTGTGAGTGAGGAGAGTGTGGTGAGTGAGTGAGAGTGTGTGAGTGAGTGAGTGAGTGAGTGAGAGTGTGTGAGTGAGAGAGTGTGTGAGTGAGAGAGTGTGTGAGTGAGTGAGTGAGTGAGAGTGAGTGAGAGAGTGTGTGTGAGTGAGAGTGAGTGAGTGAGTGTGTGAGTGAGAGTGTGTGAGTGAGTGAGAGTGTGTGTGAGTGAGAGAGTGTGTGAGTGAGAGTGAGGTGTGTGAGGTGAGTGAGTGAGAGTGTGTGAGTGAGAGTGTGTGTGAGTGAGAGAGTGTGTGAGTGAGTGAGTGTGTGAGTGAGAGAGTGTGTGAGTGAGTGAGAGAGTGAGAGAGTGTGTGAGTGAGAGTGTGTGAGTGAGTGAGTGAGAGTGTGTGAGTGAGTGAGTGTGAGTGAGTGAGTGAGTGTGAGTGAGAGAGTGTGTGAGTGAGTGAGTGAGTGAGAGAGTGTGTGAGTGAGTGTGTGAGTGAGTGTGTGAGTGAGAGAGTGTGTGAGTGAGAGAGTGTGTGAGTGAGAGAGTGTGTGAGTGAGAGAGTGTGTGAGTGTGAGTGAGAGAGTGTGTGAGTGAGAGAGTGTGTGAGTGAGTGAGAGAGTGTGTGAGTGAGTGTGTGAGTGAGTGAGTGTGTGAGTGAGAGAGTGTGTGAGTGAGAGAGTGTGTGAGTGAGAGAGTGTGTGAGTGAGAGAGTGTGTGAGTGAGTGAGAGAGTGACAGAAACTCAGCAGCTTGTGATCATGGGTGTGTATTAATAAGTACAGAGTAAATTAATGCCTACCCTGACAGAAAACACACACCCTTTCTTTATAATGCCCCCCCGCCCCCCTTTTATGTATACAATATTTGGTGACGTCACTCTCCCTGTAGCTGCTGACTGACTCCAGCTGAGCGAGCTCTCCCCTCCAGCTCTGCAGAGCGAAGCGTCCTCAGTCGCCGTCACGCCAGGAGAAGCCGATTGCATCTGGATGAGCCTGCAGGCTTCTCATTGGACGGCTTAACGTCACGGTTCAGGCCGAGCTGAAGAGCGTGACCACGGGGTCTCCCGTCACGTCCTCTGGGACATTTATTATTATTATTCTTTTATAAACAAACGACTCCATTACATTTGTTCTATTGCTGAGAATAAAAAAGCATGTATGGGAAGCAGCCGGCTCTTCTGTATCCGTGTGTATTTAGACTTTGACACTGAGACAACAGCGGGGCGGCGAGCAGCCCGGCCCGTTTGTTTTGGACGGCGGCCCGAGTCCAGAAGCGCCCGGTGGGAAGCGGCTCCAGACGAGCCGGGAGATAAGAGACGTTGCGCAACAACGTGCAGGGAGGCGCGGTGGGCTGCCCTGGAGGACTTCAAGGAGAGCCGGGGGGTCAAGGGTCTGCAGGTCAGCTTGTGACTGGAAACAGGGAGATGGAATGAGTCGGTGTGAAGCGGCATTCGGAGGGTTTTCCCAGTCAAGCACCTAATTATATGACATCTGCTCCCACACTGCACAGCTTCACGGCCTCATGAGGTCATCGTTTGTTTGACATTTTCACATCGACTATGAGAACAGAGCAAATTGCTGTTTAATCTGGTGACCGGCCCCCACACACACACACACGCCTACTGACAGTGTGTGTGTGTGTGTGTGTAGGTATTCAGGGTCAGCATGGCCTCCTTGTCGAGGTGTGAGAGTCCTCCTCCTCCTCCTCCTCCTCAAAATGCAAACATGGAGGACAAAGCCTCTTTCTGCTGCCGGGGGTCTCCAATGGCGACCGGCAGAAGGGCCCGTGGTGCGGCGGAGGAGGAGGAGGAGGAGGACCGAGTCGCTGGAGGCCCAGGATGTCACCGCAACACGATGACGTGCTCCTTCAGCTCGAGGCCGGCGGCGGCGGGGAGGATTCCTTCTGCTCAGCTCGGTGTGTGACGGAGCTCTGGCTGCAATACCGAGTCCCACCAGAAGGCACCGCGCGTGAAAGGAGCCATTGTTTGAAGGCGCAGCCGTGATTGTGATCGGGGGAGAGCCAGATCCGCATCGTCCCGGGCCAAGCCCACTCGAGCGTATCCCTCGGGGGAGGCCCGGTACAGAGCCATCAGTCAGGCTCTGCCAAGACTCCCATCGGGGAGGAATGTGGCTGGAGGTCTGCAGCCTCCCGGCCAGCCGGAGCTTTTCACTGCACAGGATTAGTGCCGGGCCGCGGGCCGCCTGCATGGGGCGACGCGGGGATCCGGACTTCCTTTCAGAACCGCGGAACCGGGGCCAAGCTTTCGGAGCTCCGTGTCTCGGGGAAGGCAGGGGTGTCGATTTCGAGTCGGAGAAGCGACGACGTCGTCTGCCAACTTCATTCGGAGAGTTGAAGCCGCAAAAAAGGCCGAGGCTAACGCTAACCTGCCGTTACCTAGGAGATAGCATCAAGGAGGTAACTGTGCAGACGTAAAGATGAATGAAGCGTTGCATCAACGCTTGAATATCATCTTTTAAAACTCAATACAAGAGCTGCACTGTTTTCATGTTGCACTTTCAATTTGAGAATTATATCAATATTGAATGTGCACCAAACGAAGATGGAAACTTGGCTATTGATCAGTGGCTAGCATGAAAGTTAGCCCGTTAGCAAGAACCCGATAAACAGTCTAAATGCTGAGTTCAGGCCGTCGTCTCCACGCAAACCGTTTTCAGACTCACACAAAGCAAATCTTTTACTTTGTGGCGCCGTTTAGAACTTCAAAGTTAAACATCTCAGTAAAGATTGACTCTCATCTCACCATGCGCACAGACCTCAGGGATGATGCCGAGAATGAAATTGCTGTCACAAATCATTGGCTTATTATACGGTGACTGGAGTTATGTTCCTGCAGATGAGCACGTTGATCCACTCAGAGGAGGGTTCTGGGTAACCAGCCAACGCACACACGGGACGGTCGCTTCAACTTCCTGTTGGGAGGACATGGGCCGTGCGGAGGAGCACCAATGAGGTGCCGTGATCCTCGACAACAACAACAAACCTCATGTCCTCCAACACACACTCCTTTATTACCGTTTGCTTGCTGGCTTCTGCAAATGCACTAATCATCTCTAACGATCCGCCAATCGTCGTACAGGACGACATTCCAACGCAGCACGACATCGGGATAATTTGCCCGAGACCAATTATTTTCAGATTAGAGCTCGAACACATCAGAGTGTAACTCGATGGAACATGGAGACGTCTTCCTAGTCATGAGAGTCCACATTTATAATAAATAGTGAAAATAAACACCAGTTCGAGCCCCAACGATCATCTGCAACTATCCAAGTTTGAAAGTTCACATTGTAATACAAAGACACTGAATCCCTAACAGTACCTTCGTTATTGACAATCCGTGGATTACTTACACTAGTTAACCATCAGTGTGAAATAATCCACCAATATTCTGTAAAATATGCGATCAGGACATCCGTATTTATATTTTTCTATTTGGCGATCTCTGATAAAGTAACAATGTAAACAACCAGCCCGTGTTTTACAGGACGGCGGGTCCTTCACATCAAGACGCCTCTGTTCGGTTCAGTGGAACATTTTATTTATTACGTGATGTGGTCAAAAGTAATATCGTAAAATGTAGTATTGGTGATAAACTTCAATAAGCCGGTTTGTTTTAAGTGATCAATTAGATGAGGGAATTATTAATTACGATTCCACTAAAGCTTATAATGAATCATCAAAACTATCAATGACAGGATTTGTATTATTCCGTGAAAAAATACAATCTCATATTTCCTCATCATTTGAATTGTGTGTTTTTAATGAATAAAATAAAAGAAATAACAATAAATTACTATAACAAAGTAAATGGATAACATTTTGAATTTGATAGTTTTTACACCAACTTCAGCAAATAATAAATATATATATTCTGGATCCTTGTAGACCAGCTGCTCTAATCAACAACAAAAAGATCTGTATCGACCTTTAGGGAAACGATGACCTCTAAAAGTTAGATTTGCTCCCAATAAACCGTTTGAGCTGATCCAAGCTGTGAGTTTAATGATCAATGAGTTTAATGATCAATAGGTTTTATGCTCAATGAGTTTTATTCGTCGCTGCCCCAATATAACCTTCATGTTCTGGATCTCACCCGTGACTCCTCCTTACTGAGGGGGGCCAAGTCCAAAGATAATCCATCCTATGATTCTTGTATGCACCCACATTTTAAAAAAACGTCCTATTCTCAGTGTACCATGCAGTTAAAGCTATTCCATACAGCGGCTGCACCACGTGGAACAGACTTTGCCCGGCAGTTAAAGGCCGACATAATCTCTCCGTGTTTATGACTTCAGGGAACAACGACGGACAACAAGGGCCTGAAGTCCTTCAAAGTGTCAGGATAATAATACTGAAAGAAAACTCGTGTCTCACTAAGACAGGAGTGTCAGACGCTATTTTTAACTCCTATTATGTCAACTCGTATCTCTCAACAAAAAAACATAACAATAGGGAAGTTGAAAATTCGATCGTCACCGACATGAATCATAGGGACTGAGCCTCTGGTCCGACGAGCATAACCTGCCGGGGAATTCAAGACTGAGTTAAGAAACAGTATCAGCATGACGAAGACGAGCGGTAGATAGAGGAGTCACCTCTCAGAGCTCTGCACTGACTCCTCGGGCTGACCAGAGATCAGATGGATGGATAGATAGATATAAGCCGAGTATATATATATATATATATTTTGGCTGATCAATATATGGCGAGTGAATCTGACTCCACTAATATGGAAGGAGTTGTGTTGGAGTGACCTCTGGCCCGATGCTTATGTAACATATAGTCAGGTGATGCAATTTATAGATGATGTAAAATCGTCAAAACATCAGGAGGTAAACAGTGTCGCCATGGCAACTATCGCTGCAACGGCTCCGGGTGCAATCTGGGATTGTAAATGCAAAACGCTTTGCAATATAGTCGATGTTTTTAAATGTGATTTTTGCATTAATGCGATTGACTTTCCTTTAGGCATGAAGTGCGTAACTCGTAATTACTTTAGTCCGAAGAGTTTGTCAACAAAACTAAACTAAGGAACGGATTGTGGATACAACTAAAATAATTATGCCACATAAAGTAGGTGGACCTTGTTGAGTTAAGGTCTCTCTCCCTCCCTCCCTCCATCTCCCCCACTCGTTCTCACTCTCTCTCCCTAAACTAAGGAACAGATTGTGGATAAAACTAGAATAATTTGCCACATAAAGTAAGTGGATCTTGTTAAGTTGAGGTCTGTCTCTCTCTCCCTCCCTCTCTTCCTCCCTCCCTCCTTGGTGAAATTTTTTCAATTGATTTTCAATAGAAAACATTGTGATACTGTACAGTGAGTGATACGCTGTTCACACCCGGCTCCTACTCACAGGTCAACAGAGATCAGACTCGAGATGTTAGCATATATATATATATATATATATATATAGTCCAACTTAATGTGGCGTTTGGGGGCCCATGATTCAGTGTGCAGTGACATCATGGAGCGAGTGGCCGTACCTTGGTGCTGGAGGCGACACTCAGCCGCTCGGACCTCTGCGAGGCTGCGTCCCCGTTCTCGCGCGGCGCGGGCGTGGACTCCCTCGAGGAGCCGTTGCTCTGCGCGTCCACGCGCTCGGAGTCGCTGTCGCCCGCGCCCCCGGCGGCCGGGGGAATCCCCTCGGTGACGAACTCCTTCCGGCACGTCAGGTTGCGCTTCTCCAGCAGCGCGGCCGTGTCGGGGTCGACGACGATAAGCTCCAGAGCCCCGACGGTGGCTCGTATCCGGGCGACCACCTGCTGGTGGCTCTCGCCCTCCACGCTCTCCCCGTTCACGAACGCCAGGCGGTCGCCCGCGCGAAGCTCGGCTTCGGCGGCGGGAGTGTCCGGCTCCACGAGCCGGATGAACTGCCCGCTCTTGCCCTTCTCCCCGTGCAGGTGGAACCCGTAGCCGCTGGCTCCTTTCTCCAGCAGGCACAGCTTGGGTCGGAGGTTCGACATGTTGTTGCTTTTCTCAACGGGACGGAAACTTTTTCTTCTTTTTTTCCCTCGGGCCGTCAAACAGGGAGTCGCACAACTACCATACACAAACAAAAAAAGATCACACCTGTTTCGCAGAGACTTCGCTCGGGCTTCACTTCCGCTGAACTGAGTCGCAGTAAAGTTTCCGCTTCGCTTCAGCCGGTCCGCAGAACCTCCCCTTTGAACTGCGACCTCGCAATTTCACTTTTTTTCTTCTTCCACCTCCAATCAGACACCGTCTCGCGCTCGGCGGAGGTGCCAGTGTCAAACTAGAGAAAACCGATTAACGCGCGTCATCGGCTTTTCAAAATAAAAGCTCATTTTAAGACCGCGTCACTATTCTGATGACTTCTGAAACTTTTTTTTCTCCTATAATTTTAAACCTGAGCTTCAGGACAGGATAACACGTTGCTGCTTTTGTGCTTTAAAAGCGAGATGCTAACCATCAACAGAAAGAACATTTAGACAACATATACATTCTTAATTTATCATTGATATGTTGTCTAAATGTTATGTGTTGTTGTTGTTAGCAGTTTTGCACTTTATTACTCTTATTATAATTACTACAATCACTGTATGTTGGACAAGAGAGAAACAAATGGAAGAAGTGACAATAAAGATGACTGACTGACTTAATCAAGGTAAGGAAATATACTTTACTGTGCTAAATTAATAATAATAAATGAAATCATCAGCATGTATTATTGGCAGAGAGGATAACTGATTTCAAATATAAATACATGATGAGAATAAAAATAGACAAGTAAAACAATTGGGATAAATGCCGCCATTAGTCGAACATTGTATAGAAGTGGGCCTGGTTGGACTTGAAGCCTCATTATTTCTAAATCCTGTCGAAAAGCCTGTCTAAAACAATATGATGTTCTACTATAATATTGATTACATTTTAAAAAGCGTAATGCTAGGAGTCTAGTTAACTGTTTTTTCCCACTGTCAACAATCAACAACTAAAGTACAATGTGGTCAATGATAGTAGGAGAGAAAATAGTATCCGTCAATAAGCGAGGTAAGTTTATCATAAAGACTCCTAAACAACCTCTCCTTGTTGGAGTTTGTACAAGGTTGAAAACAAAAGAGATCCATGTATTTTAATTAACTCTTAAAAAGGAGACATTCTACTTATTTTATTGTGAAGTCACACCTGGAAGGTTTTTTCATGATTTCTTCATGAGTGAAAGTATAAAACCATGCAACAATAACTAAAATATGATAATATCTCTCCCTCTCTCTCACTCACTCACACACTGTAACTATTCCGTTAACCAGAGGGAATAATTAGCTTATATTAAGTTCTAAGTTAAAAATAGTTTATTTATTATGCAGCATGTAACACATTAAAGACATCATTTGGACAAGAAGCAACTGTTAAATGTGTACAATGGTCAAAAGGCAATAATCTAATTTATTTTCCTTCTTTTTTTTAGATTATATACTGTCAGACCTGAACATCCTTAATTGACCAAAAAGAAACATCTGCAGGAGAGCATTGCATCCTGCTTGTGTCACAGTAAAAACCTGAACATGCATTGTTTTGACATCATTATAGTTTCTTAAAGCTGCACTAATGGATACATTTTATATAACCAATAGATCAGATCATGTCAAAGTTATGGCCCTCGGGAGAATTACCACCCAACTCTGCAGATCCCTCACGTAGTTCTACAGCATCCTTTAAGTAATTGTTTTGGATGGCTGGTGGAATATTCTCTCAAAACCAACATCTTGTATATCTGCCCAAAAAGAAGACTAAAGCTACAAAGCGTCGCATTCAGCAGCTCAAGGGCCAGACGTTCTCCTCAGGAATTAGACCAGAACAGAGCTAAAAGGATAGACTTTCATTCTAAATAAATGCTATTATGCCTCATTGCATGAGGGATGTGTCAATAAACAACTAGTTGAGGCAAAAAATTATAAGTGGCCCAGAATTTGTTTTAATTCATTAATGCAGCTTTTAATGTGTTGGTGATGTGGATTTATTAAAAAACTAAATTTTAACCCTGAGAGTTTAATTAAAATCTGAAGAGAAAAGAAAGCTAATTAATTGTCTCTAAAAACTATTTTTTATAGTTTATCTTGATACAAATATGGAACATAATTTAATGTTCTGGAGACTAGTCACTCAAGTTTAAAATCCATAATTAAGCCATAAAATGTCAAAGTTAAATATATATATATAAATAAATATATATAAATACATATATAAATAAACATATGTACAAATATATATATAAATACATATATGTATAAATATATACATACTTATTTTTGCACCAAAAAAACATCTTACTCACAAATAGATTATGTACATAAAATGTTTCCTGTAGGACCAAATTGAAAATCAGATCATTGTCCAGTAGCTCATGTGTAATGTTTGGTCTTATGCAAAAGTCCTCCTCCAGAGACGCACATTTCAAGCTCCTCCACATGTTCAGATATGGAGTCTCTCTCTCTCTCTCTCTCTCTCTCTCTCTCTCTCTCTCTCTCTCTCTCTCTCTCTCTCTCTCTCTCTCTCTCTCTCTCTCTCTCTCTCTCTCTCTCTCTCTCTCTCTCTCTCTCTCTCTCTCTCTCTCTCTCTCTCTCTCTCTCTCTCTCTCTCTCTCTCTCTCTCTCTCTCAGCGGCCGGCAGTCACTTCTGGAGAGCAGTCTGTCAGGAACACCATGTGTTCTTGGCTTGTGAATCCCCTCCCGACACAGTGTGTGGCCTTTGTCTGGGTCTCTTGGACGTTGACACACATACGAGGTTGTCGCCATGTTCTGGTTGTAAATGTGAACTTTTCTTCCACTTTGGCAAACTGGTGTCACATCCTTGTATTTCCATCAGCAGCTAATTTAAAAGGCAAAAAAAATAATTTAAGTCTGAGATGGTGTAAGTCTGATAAGGCAAACAAAAAAAGCAAAAATAAACATTTTTCAAAGAGGCATGAGTGATATGATTGGTTAGATGAGAAGATCAATATCAAGCTTGCGTCCGTACATTTGGGAAGGAGTGTCAGTCAGGATGTGAATATTTTTGAGTGAAAAGTCTTCAAAACTATTAGACGGATTGCCATGAAATCCTCTGGTAGAACTAAATAACTTTGATGATCCAAACACCATCATCAGGTCAGAACTTCAATATTCACACACTCTGGATTGTGACCTGGGTCTTGAACTCGAATTACAACTCATGGCCAGCAGGGGGCGGGCTCCTGTTTGCAAAAATAATCCTGGTTGTATCAAAAATCTATGAGAATATGACTCCACGCTTTAGTCTCATAGCTTTAAACCTTTCACAGTGTGTTTACAGTTTATGAAAGTAAGTTAACATGCTAACATGTCGGTCGCCTAAACTTATGTGCTATTGAGTGTTTAGTTGTACGTTAACTTGAATTAGAAACAAGATATCCAAATGCCAAAAGGCACAACTGGTCCATGTTTATGACCAATAGTTGCGCAACATGACATTCAGCTGTTTGTGTTAATCGTGCATGTTAGCATGCGCAACAATATAGCAATGTAAAAAAACTAATTATAAAGGATACAAATATATATATATATATATATATATATATATATATTTGTGTTTGTTTGCTATTGTTTAGAAAGGTTTACAAGTCATGTGATTTATAACACATGACTTAATGTAAGCTAACCTAGAGGCGAACACGTCCCGACCCTCGTACCCAACAGGCTCCAGGAGCCGAGTGTCTCCAAGGAACGCAGCTGGAAGAAGGCTGTCTGTTCTACAACAGTTTGAATACGTTCTGATCAAATGTTCCTGTGTGTGTTTGTGTTTGTGTATGACCTGTGTGTATTTGTGAGATCGGTGTGCGTGTGTGTGGGTGGGACCTGTGTGTGTGTGTAAGACCTGTGTGCGTTTGTGGATGACCTATGTGTGTGTTTGTGAGATCGGTGTGCGTGTGTGTGGGTGGGACCTGTGTATGTGTGTAAGACCTGTGTGCGTTTGTGTATGACCTATGTGTGTTTGTGAGATGTGTGTGTGTGGGACCTGTGTGTTTGTGAGACCCGTGTGCGTGTGTGTGTGTGTGTGAGACTTGTATGTGTGTGCGTGTGAGAGACCTGTGTGTGTGTGTGTGAGAGAGACCTGTGTGTGTTTGTGAGAGACCTGTGTGTGTGTGTGAGAGAGACCTGTGTGTGTTTGTGAGAGAGACCTGTGTGTGTGTGTGAGAGAGACCTGTGTGTGTGTGAGACTTGTATGTGTGTGCGTGTGAGAGACCTGTGTGTGTGAGAGAGAGACCTGTGTGTGTGTGAGACTTGTATGTGTGTGCGTGTGAGAGACCTGTATGTGTGTGAGAGAGACCTGTGTGTGTTTGTGAGAGAGACCTGTGTGTGTGTGTGTATGTGTGTGTTTAAGATCTTTGTGTGTGTGTATGAGAGCTTTGTGTGCGTGTGTGTGTGTGTGTGTGTGTGTGAGACAATTGCCGTGTAAACGTTGTCGGCGGCTAAATAATAATTTAAAAAAGTGTCTTCAGTGAGTCCGTTGTTTGTTTTGTCCTTTTAGTCTTCAGTGAATGGCGGCGTCATATTTTGGGAGGGCATCCTCCCAGAGGGCTAGGGGGAGGAGCTTCAGAGGGCTTGGGGGAGGAGCTTCAGAAGTCTCGGGCGAGGAGTTTCAGGAGAAGCTGCAGCAGCCCGACTTCTCCTTCTGCGTTTCAATGTATTCGTGAATCTGGAACTTGGGTTCGTTGGGCTGCTGGGCGGCCCGGTGCTTCAGCTCCCTGCAGAACAGAACCACACACAACCGCTAACAAAACTATCTTTAATTTATCCACGTTGGTGTTGTTGACGATTATTTGGCAGTCAAAGTTTAAATGAGGAGGTGTGAAGCAATCTGTAGATATTATATTATTCTTTTTATTAAAATAGTATCATCTTGGTGACTCATTCTACCCCCCTTTTTAAAATAATTGCATAAATCATATAACTTTGTATTCTTCTTAATAAATGATTTATTCTGGCCCCTTTTTAGTGTACTAAACATATTAATAAATAGTTTTACTATCAGAAATGAACGTGATGATTGGAATTGCGGTTATAAAAATGGTTCTGAAATTGCTATTTATAGAAATTCTTCATCACTATTTTGGCATATCATAATTTTTGGGGGGAATTCTTCATTATTTTTGTATATATTATACTTGAAGTCTTTTCAGAAATACATTATTAAATGGATCTTATGATATTTGGTCAATATTAAGGTCTTTTCTAATAAATAGCTCTTTACAATCCCAGTTAAATACTCCAAATACATCACAATATTTCATATGTTCACTGTATTTGAATATTATATTATTCAATATCTAACTTACTAACTGTAATTAAACATGTGCATTTATTATTAATTACTGATAATGTAACAAAGATATTATTTCATCAAGAGTAAAGGTTGATTAATTTTAGATTGTTTTAACCCATTAGAGTTATTCTCAATAGATTTTGGTATTTTTAATAGCGGGTTCATGAAGGTTCATACTTGGAAACAGCGGTGAAGGCCAGCTCCACGTTCACCCCCGTCTTGGCACTTGTCTCCATGAAAGGAACCGAGTACTCCTGAGGAATACGAGGAGGAGCAGACAGCGGCGTTAACAGTGAGGGTTGTGCGGAGGAGGAGGAGGAGGAGGAGGAGGGGGTACTCACTCTGGCCAGTCTCTCCCCCTCGTCTCTCCGGATGGCTCTGGCACTGCTCATGTCAGCCTGACGGAGAGATGTGGGACATCACACTAAATACTAAATAAAAGCACCATAGCAAAGAATGTGGCTGTGGTATAGTTTGCCGTTTCAAATTTTTTTTTTTTTTTAACAAACCATGTGTGATAAAAAAAACAGTAATCCCTGTGGAGTGTTCTTGTTAACAGTATTCATTATCGTTCCTTATACGACATTTGTTCAGACTTGTTTTGGCATATTCTTGTAAAACCTGTTAACATTCTTCCATATTTACATTTCCCTCGGCCCTTACTCGCACATTGTTACGTGACTATATCATATTATTATATATCATATATATATATATATGATATATATGATATATATCATCTTATAATATTTGTGGACAGCGTGAAACTGGGGGATACCGAATAGTCAATCTCTGTATGTATGGCATGTATTATTTATTTTTTAAATTTCTATTTTAATTTCAGTTTCCTCACTGGTGTCGTCGTTGTCTGCCGGCGGCTGAAGTTCCTGTTGCACTTCAGAGCATTTATGTGTTTATTGTGCTGAACAAAAATACACATTTATAAGTTAAAAGAACGCTGATGACGTCCCTGGACACACCCCTGGACACGCCCTTGATGCCCCCTTGACGGCCCCTGCACACGCCCCATGACACATACTGGACACACCCATGGACACACATTGGACACGCCCAATGACACTCCCCTGTACACGCCCCTGGACACTCCCCTGGACACGCCCCTGGACACACATTGGACACGCCCCATGACACTCCCCGGGACACGCCCCTGGACGATCATTAGAAGCCACAGGTTTCCGGCCTCCCTGAAGATCACATCCATTTCTATTTTCCTCAAGACTTTTCAACAATTCCTTCTCCTCACCTTGTTGCCCAGCAACATGATGACGACGTCGCTCTGTGCATACTCATGGATCTCTGTTAGCCATGCCTGGAACAAGAGAGACGAACGGAAACAAGGCAGGGTTCATTACAATAACACACACACACTTATGCACACACTTTATTGACAGTTCATACACATAGGTCATTGTGTGCTCTCTGTGTCACACAGTGCGGTTACATGATGGTATAATTCGAATCTTGCTTTAGTCGGACTATGCTATCTTTTGGGGGATCTGCTGTTATCCCAATATACATGGCAGTGAGTAATTCGAATCATTGGCCGAAAGCATGTCATATCCGATACGATAGGTGGCGCTGTTTTCATTACAACTCGTGGTGATACAGCCATTTCCGCTTGACCTCTTCACCACCACCAACATCAACATTTCGAGAAAGAACCATGAACTTTAGTATGTTCAACTCCTTCAATACATTAAGCATAAATTCTGTCTGCTCTTCGGTCCAGAAATGTGTGGTGGCTCTTGTGTTCTCCATAGCGTTGTTTGCAGCGCCGCCGCTCCCATAACGCGCACGACGCGCTGCGCGTAGGGCACCAAGTCCTGAGGGGGCTCCACAAAATAGGCAACTAATAAAATCCTCATAGTTATAATAATTATAATGCCGATATTATTTCAGTCTAGAAATATTAGGCGCCTTTTAGGCATGTATATCACAAAACAGGCAGAACAAGATATATATTTAATCGCTCAGCACCCCCGTTAACACTTCTCGGGTCGCATCGCTCTGCCGTGATGCGCGCCGACACATCCGCGCACACAGACCCTATCTCAGGGGGCATCATGAGGAGTTATGCTTAGGGCACCAACATGGTTAGCAGCGGGACTGGTTATTTGTTTGTTTTCTGCCGGCCAGGTTGCCGGCAGTGACAATTTATCGTCTCTTTCGACTTCCGGGTCACGACATGGGAGGGAGGGAGGGAGGAGGGCAGCGGGATCTCGAGCATGCGCAAAGACGCAAAGTCCAGTTCCGAATCGAATTCAGAGGCGAGAGTCGAATTATCAACTGGATCGGACCGAGCTATCCAGGGGTGTTAATCGGACCGAAGTCGGACCGCACATAGTCCGACTAAGGTGTTTACATGAAACGGATAATTCGATTTCAGTCCGACTAAGCCAATAATTCGATTGCATGTAAACGCACTGACAGACTCACCCTGATGTTGTCAAAGGAGGTTTTGCTGGTGATGTCATACAGGAGGAGCAAAGCTTTAGAGAAAAGATGAACAGACATATTATCATTACATCTACGGTGTGTGGTCAGCGTGGGGTGAGGCGTGAGGCACGGCGTGAGGCGTGGGGTGAGGCGTGGGGTGAGGTGTGGGGTGAGGTGTGGGGTGAGGCGTGGGGTGAGGCGTGAGGCGTGGGGTGAGGTGTGGGGTGAGGCGTGGGGTGAGGCGTGGGGTGAGGTGTGGGGTGAGGTGTGGGGTGAGGCGTGGGGTGAGGCGTGGGGTGAGGTGTGGGGTGAGGTGTGGGGTGAGGCGTGGGGTGAGGTGTGAGGCGTGGGGTGAGGCGTGGGGTGAGGTGTGAGGCGTGGGGTGAGGCGTGGGGTGAGGTGTGGGGTGAGGCGTGGGGTGAGGTGTGAGGCGTGGGGTGAGGCGTGGGGTGAGGCGTGGGGTGAGGTGTGAGGCGTGGGGTGAGGCGTGGGGTGAGGTGTGAGGCGTGGGGTGAGGCGTGGGGTGAGGCGTGGGGTGAGGCGTGGGGTGAGGTGTGAGGCGTGGGGTGAGGCGTGGGGTGAGGCGTGGGTGAGGTGTGGGGTGAGGCGTGGGGTGAGGCGTGGGGTGAGGCGTGGGTGAGGTGTGAGGCGTGGGGTGAGGTGTGAGGCGTGGGGTGAGGTGTGGCGTGAGGCGTGGGTGAGGTGTGAGGTGAGGCGTGGGTGAGGTGTGAGGTGTGGGGTGCGGGGTGAGGCGTGGGGTGAGGCGTGGGGTGAGGTGTGGGGTGAGGTGTGGGGTGAGGCGTGGGGTGAGGTGTGGGGTGAGGCGTGAGCGGCGTTTGCCTCACCGTGAGCATCTCTGTAATACGCATGTGTCACACTCCTGAACCTCTCCTGTCCCGCCGTGTCCCAAATCTGAAAGAGAAAGAGAAACAAAGAGCTCGGCCCGGATCTGATCGCCTAAGTCTCATTTTTAGTTGCGACACCAGAGGAAACCATGTGCTCTAATAATAAGTTTCCACTGTGGGAGGACATTTAGTTTTCACTGGAACTGATTCACTGACCTGGAGTTGGACCTTTACGTCGTCAACAGTCACCACTTTATTCTTGGGGAAGAAGAGAGAGATCTTTATTGGGGTTGAATGCGCACACAGATTGACGCCCCATCGAACAGACAAATGAAACGTGAAGTGACGATCTGTCGAGGAGTTGAGGGAGAACTGAGGGAGATGTGCTGTGGGGTTTTTTTTTGTGATAAAATCTTTTATTGGTTTTCGAGATATGCACATGCAAAGGAAAAGATGTATGGTACTCAGACAAAAAACATAACAATTAAAAATTTAAAAATTAAAAAGAATATATATATAAATGCGGGTAGACATGCAACAACCTGCACACATATTACATATATATGCACATACCCTAATACATATACACACATAAAGATAGGGTGACCAGACGTCCGGTTTTCCCCGGACATGTCCTGTTTTTGAGACCTAAAAAATGCGTCCAGCAGGGATTCCAAAAACGTCCGGGATTTTGCTTGGTCGGATATTTGTGTTTCTCTGGGTCTTTCACAAACTAGTATTTACCCCTTACAAGTTTTGGAAATGGTATCTCCCTTACGTTCCACCTTCTTGCGTGAGCTGACAGAATAGAGAACAGTCATCGGTTGTTTGCCGCCGCTCCCATAACGCCCCCCCCCCCCCCCACCCCCCGAGACGAAGTGTCCTCTTTTTCACAAACTCAAATCTGGTCACCCTACATTAAGATGTGCTGTGGGGCTTGATGAGGGGATGTGTTACATGGCAGCTGGAGGGGGAAGGGAAGGCCACTCCCACATACACACACACACACACAGGACAAACAGGGGACAGGGTCAATTATATTTGGTCTACCAGAGTTCACAATATATATATTACAATCATGGTATGGGATAATATACACCAAACCAATGTGTTCTTATCCCCTACAGAACAAACTTAGTGTCGACCTTCTAAGATTTCTGCTTCTGCACCGATACACAAAAAATAGAAAACCCAGATAATTCAACAGCAGCTCTTTGAAGAATCAGTTTGTCAGACGTGACTCGTTCCTACTCGTCATATTTCATCGGATACGTTTTCATATTTGTCTTACCTGGACACTTAAAGTTCACACGGGGTTAACATTGTGAAATGCTTGCTGGTTGATGTGTTTAAAGATGCGAAACTGTGGCGGGTCGGGTTTTTTAAATATTTGTTCATAATAATGTGGCTTCATACGACCACGACGTGTAGACTGACGTGGCGTAGCATCATGTTACATAACATCGGCAGAGAAAATAGCCCAACTTTAGATTTCACACCAACACTGCCCATCGTCAGACTTTCTATCTTTTTTAGAAGTACATCTGTTGCTCCGACTGTCTGATAATGACTCATAATGTGGGTTTACATCTGAGTTAAAGCCCGGTGCGTCTCATACGGACACTGAAGGGTGCCTGGTGCTGCCCACATGCCGTTCACTCACTGACTTTTAACTCCTACGAATTCCTGTGCTGGTGCACAACACAGCAGTTTATTGCCATGTGCTGTTGACAGTGTGCACAACCTGTCCTGAATTGTGTTCTTCTGGTCACATGACATCTATTGTTCTGTCCATCCTGGAGAGGGATCCTCCTCTGTTGCTCTCCTGAAGGGTTTTTACCTTTATTTACCCTGAAAGGTTTTTTTTCTATTTCTTGGGAGTTTTTCCTGATCCGATGTGAGGTCAAAGGTCAGGGGTGTCGTATGTGTACAGATTGTAAAGCCCTCTGAGGATAATTCCTAATGTGTGATATTGGGCTGTATAAAATGAACTGAATTGAAACTTGAATGTAGGTGATTTGGATTTCTTCTGTTTCCTGAAGGAAATAAAGACTACTGTGAATTCTCCACGGCAACAGAAAACTCTCCCTTGTAGCTGTTTTTTTTTGTTTTTTTTAATGATATTGCAATGTTATCAAAAATTGAATTTACCGAAATCTCACACAGATATATCTTAAAAACTGGCTTTTATTTGTGACTTTTGGTGAACTGAGACCTAAACCTGTGACGTCCTACTTCATTCCAACCAGCGAACGCCCCCGTGTGTAAAAGATGTAGACAAACACCGACCGTGAATCCGATGCCCACGGTAGCAGAGAAGGATCCGGGGATGAACTTCCCCTGATCGAACTGCACCAACAGTGAGGTCTTCCCCACGCCGCTGTCCCCGACCAGGATCGCCTGCAGGGAAAATAGTCCCAAAAAAAACATATCGGTATAAGAATCGTGGAATATTTGCTTTCTGGCCAGAGGCCCGTGTCGTTATTTTGGGCGCGATGAGTCAGCATTTGCGTCACGATGGGACACTTCTGCTCTCGAGCCAAAAACAACAACCTGATCTTTTACGAGAGCTTGGCAGCGTACCGCCGTCACAGCGTGAGTCACGAGCCCGAGGAGATAACCTTCGAGACAATCAAATGAATGAAAGGCGCCGTTCAGAAGCAAGTTAGTCACCGGAGCCAGCAGTCAATATACTTCATCTTCCACAGGCCCGTCTTTCATTTGAGCCCACTTAGAAATGTCACACTGAGGTACCCACCACCTCCGCACACAAACACACACACACACACACATTAGTGCCCCCCAACTGTGACACATACAGTGAATGAGACACAGCCGGGCTGTTCTCCGTCTTCCCAAAAGAAGGTTCTGGACGTGTTGATGCTAAACATGCAGCATGAGCGTCTTCACTGTCGTTTTTGCTGAAGTTGTGGTTGAGCTGTAACTCAGTTTAGTCTTCAGGCTTATGAATGATAAAGGCTGAGAGGATTAGAGTTGAGGAGCTGGAGCGGCTTACAGTTACAGGTTTCATCGAGCCTCCCTTTGATGTCAGCGTTTAGAGGGATTTTAGGAACCTAAGAGAAATGTGTCACTGCTGAAATGTGCCATCCATAATAATGCATCCTCTGAACTTTCATATCAAATGTGTTCAGTCATCGCCGCTAACTCCAGGTACTTAAACGTGGGTGGACTCCGGCGGGTTTGGAAAGCTTGATTAATACCATGGACCTGCTGACAATCTCCCAAACAAATTTTGGCAGTTAATAACAGCATTGTTCGTGTGGCACAGCGCTATAAAAATAGTGTTAGTACTGAGTATAATTAAGAAGCTACGATGAGGGAATTATAGATCTGACTGCCAGAAGAAGAAAAAGATCCACCCAAGTATTGGAGTTCATTCAAAAACTGTAAAATAACACCAATTAGGGAATAAGGAGTCGAGCAGAACACGATAAACAGCTAAGTAAGTCAGTACAACATTAGCTAGTGACTGTTGAATAGGCTACCAGGAAAATAGTGTTTTGCAGATATTTGTCCGGACTCATGGCACCCAGCTTGAAACTGACAAAGTGTTGGACAGAACCGGATTGGCCGGTCCCCGTATAGTAGCGGGACAGAGCTACTACCGTTAGCCGAGACTCAAATAGCAGGACTGGAACACGCGGTGAGAATATAAAGCTGACAATACAAAGCATGTCCTCGATGTGAACAGGGTCCTTTTTTCTAAAATGTCGGCTAACCGCACAAAACGATGCACTCGTGAAATGCTCCTTGCCTTCAGACGTTAGCCGAACGCGCTTACGCTAGCCGAACGTGCTAACGTTTACGGCCCGCGTTACAACAGATAACCACACTGTTTAATCCAGTTGTTTTCAACCTGGGGGGGGGGGGGGGTTGGTGGCGAGATTGTTTCTTTGGTATGACCTCTGGTTCTGCTGAGTAAACCAATGCAGAAGGGTCTTAAAATGTGCATTCTCTCTGCTGACCAGCAGGGGGCGACTCCAACTATAAAAAATATATCAGATGAGTTTATGGTCTTCTTCAATTCAGCATGATGTTCATTTCCTAAATTATGCTTAATTTAGAGCCACTCAGACCATAACGCAGGGGATACTTTATGGTCTTATTCCATAGAAGTCTATATACATGTACTCTACTTCTCTCTTGATTTATTCCCTCATTAAAAATGGTAAACATGAGTTTATATCTCAATCTCTAGTTTAAAGTCTTCTTCACTGCAGCATGATGTTCATTTCGTAAATGATGCTCCATTTAGAGTCAAATACTGTCGCTCCGCTGCCAGAGTCGTACACGCCGTCTATACGCCATTCTTACGCATTCCAAGTACTCTAACTTATGTCCATTGGTTACGAATAAAGCCGCGTAACCAATGACGGACATTGGTTGGACGTCACGATGACAGCTTCCACTTCTTACTTCTCAATCTTACTACAGCCTCACGTTGCTTATCGGTGCTTATGAGAAACGGCCGTTTGTCACCGGGTCCGTGAACAGAGACTCATCATAATGAATATCTTGAAGACGGATTAGAAAGGCGACCACTGAGCAGACAAACATGTCGAGCACGACACAAACCAGAAGCGATGTTATTATGTCATCGATTTAATGGCATCTGTTTCCTGTTTGCAAAGCATGTAACATAATGCCTGCAGTGCAACTCACTCGTGGTGTTACACGTGCACCATGTGACCACGGTGAATGCATTTGTCGTGGGAGGGGGGTGGAAGGGTAGGACGCGGTTTCCGTGGTAACAGAGGTCAGCTGGGAAGTGGGCCTGTCTGGAGACTGGGAGCAATTAGGTGATAGCACCGCAGATGTTCGGGAATCAGACGTGGATGATGTGAACGGTGTAAAATAAGAACTTCCAGGGAGGCGGTCATGATAACAAACGTCTGAGACGCGGTCCAAGGGAACGGAGAGGATTTGGAGTCGTGACATTCTGCCAAGGCAAACTCACTTTTATCTTCTCGCAGAGTATTAAATCTGTGGAAGAAACCCGAGAATGTAATATAGCGTGTCAGTTTTCATATTGCCTCTAATGTAGACCGTTTGATATGCTGCAATCCACAGAACAGCCACAGATTACTGTAGCTGCCAATAGTAAAAGTCTTAATTTACACTAGTGGTACACATAAGGGAGTAGGGGATAGGAACGCCTTGGTCTGGTGTATATTATCCCAAACCATGAGACCATATATATGTGAACTGGTAGACCAAATAGAAATGACTGTGTTTTGCTGAGAAAGGATAGTGTCATGGTCCCCTGTTTGTCCTGTGTGTGTGTGTGTGTGGGCGTGTGTGTGTATGTGGGCGTGGCCTTCCCTTCCCCCTCCAACTGCCAATCAACCCACACACATGTAACACATCCCCTCATCAAGCCCCACAGCACATCTACCTCAGTTCCCCCTCAACTCCTCGACCGGTCGTCACTTCACGTTCCCGGAACGACGACGACACACAGAACAATGGAGGTGACATCTGGAACCGAAAATGGTTCTTTAGAGTGATGCCATAGAACCATTTTTGGTTCTACAAAGAACCTTTCAAAACAGGGTTCTTTAAAGAACCATGTCCTTAAAGAGTTCTTCAAATAACCTATGAAGGTGTTTCAATGAAGCTTAAAAACATGGTTCTTTAAGTCACCATTTCTGGTTCCACACAGAACCTTTCAAACCAGGGTTCTTTAAAGAACTATTTCCTGAAAGAGTTCTTCAAAGAACCTTTAATGGTGCCTCAAATGAAGGAATGGTTCTTGAGTAGATGATGGTTCTACGTAGAACCACAAAGCCTTTTAAAGAACCATTTAAGAACCATTATTGTTCTGTGTTTCGAGCCTCTTGGATTTTTTTGCATGTTCTTGTCGGTAAACTGGTGCTGTCCCAGCCTCTCCACTCCCCCAGAACTCACCTGAAGAACTACCGAGCTACCCAACCAGCCACAGAGGACGCCTTCATGGATCCCAAACCTCTTCCATCTCTGGCCTTTTAAATAAATAGAATTGTCTCTTGTCTTTTGTCTCCTGCTCTGTGTCCTTCCTTTTGGGTCCAGCCCCGCACCGCCATGACGGATAGGGACGTCAGCAAGTACTGAGAGACGGACGGATGCATTGGGAGTTCTGGTTCTTTGACAATTGGGGTCGGCTGTAGCTCGTATGAGATGGGATGGGAGGTCGTCCCGTAACCACGAGGTTCCCGGTTCGATGCCCGCTTTCCCCATAGTTGCATGTCGAAGTGTCCCTGAGCAAAGCACTGAACCCCCAGTTGCTCCTTAATCACTAAGGATGGGTCAAATGCAGAGAGGAATTAAAGTGTACATTTATATTTCAAATTTCTATAGGAAAAATGCAACACCAGCCTATCCATCATAGGCCAAATAGTGAAAATGACGACTCCCAGACCTGTCAATCACCTTGTAGCCCCGCCCCTAAAGCGTCCCCTGCTTTAAGGTCTGTGTGACTCTAAATGACCATAATGTACTAAATGATGACATCATGCTGTATAGAAGAAGACTTGAAACTAGAGACTGAGACATAAACTCATGTTTACAATGTTTACTGAGGGAATACATCAGAAGTAGAGTCATTATATAGACTTCTATACAACCAGACATATTTTGGTTGACGGCCAGGAGAAACAATAGATTTGAGGCTCATCTGCTTGTGGTTGCCTCCTAACTGTGACAGAATTATTTCTTTAAAGAGCAGCTTGCATTGCTCCAACATGGCCTTTGCAAAGCACCTGCCCCCACACAACCCAACGCCTTCACACACACACACACACACACACACACACACACACACACACACACACACTGAACCCCCAGTTGCTCCTTAATCACTAAGGATGGGTCAAATGCAGAGAGGAATTAAAGTGTACATTTATATTTCAAATTTCTATAGGAAAATGCAACACCAGCCTATCCATCATAGGCCAAATAGTGAAAATGACGACTCCCAGACCTGTCAATCACCTTGTAGCCCCGCCCTGAAGCGTCCCCTGCTCTAAGGTCTGTGTGACACTAAATGACCATAATGTACTAAATGATGACATCATGCTGTATAGAAGAAGACTTGAAACTAGAGACTGAGACATAAACTCATGTTTACAATGTTTACTGAGGGAATACATCAGAAGTAGAGTCATTATATAGACTTCTATACAACCAGACATATTTTGGTTGACGGGGAGAAACAATAGATTTGAGGCTCATCTGCTTGTGGTTGCCTCCTAACTGTGACAGAATTATTTCTTTAAAGAGCAGCTTGCATTGCTCCAACATGGCCTTGCAAAGCACCTGCTCCCAACGCCTACACACACACACACACACACACACACACACACACACACACAAACACACACACACACTGAACCCCAGTTGCTCTTAATCACTAAGGATGGGTCAATGCAGAGAGGAATTAAAGTGTACATTTATATTTCAAATTTCTATAGGAAAATGCAACACCAGCCTATCCATCATAGGCCAAATAGTGAAAATGACGACTCCCAGACCTGTCAATCACCTTGTAGCCCCCTAAAGCGTCCCTGCTTTAAGGTCTGTGTGACTCTAAATGACCATAATGTACTAAATGATGACATCATGCTGTATAGAAGAAGACTTGAAACTAGAGACTGAGACATAAACTCATGTTTACAATGTTTACTGAGGAATACATCAGAAGTAGAGTCATTATATAGACTTCTATACAACCAGACATATTTTTGGTTGACGCCAGGAGAAACAATAGATTTGAGGCTCATCTGCTTGTGGTTGCCTCCTAACTGTGACAGAATTATTTCTTTAAAGAGCAGCTTGCATTGCTCCAACATGGCCTTGCAAAGCACCTGCTCCCCACACAACCCAACGCCTTCACACACACACACACACACACACACACACACACACAAACACACACACACACACTGAACCCCAGTTGCTCCTTAATCACTAAGGATGGGTCAAATGCAGAGAGGAATTAAAGTGTACATTTATATTTCAAATTTCTATAGGAAAATGCAACACCAGCCTATCCATCATAGGCCAAATAGTGAAATGACGACCCCAGACCTGTCAATCACCTTGTAGCCCGCCCTGCCCTAAAGCGTCCCCTGCTTTAAGGTCTGTGTGACTCTAAATGACCATAATGTACTAAATGATGACATCATGCTGTATAGAAGAAGACTTGAAACTAGAGACTGAGACATAAACTCATGTTTACAATGTTTACTGAGGGAATACATCAAGTAGAGTCATTATATAGACTTCTATACAACCAGACATATTTTTGGTTGACGGCCAGGAGAAACAATAGATTTGAGGCTCATCTGCTTGTGGTTGCCTCCTAACTGTGACAGAATTATTTCTTTAAAGAGCAGCTTGCATTGCTCCAACATGGCCTTTGCAAAGCACCTGCTCCCCCCACACAACCCAACGCCTTCACACACACACACACACACACACACACACACACACACAAACACACACACACACACACACACTGAACCCCCAGTTGCTCCTTAATCACTAAGGATGGGTCAAATGCAGAGAGGAATTAAAGTGTACATTTATATTTCAAATTTCTATAGGAAAAATGCAACACCAGCCTATCCATCATAGGCCAAATAGTGAAAATGACGACTCCCAGACCTGTCAATCACCTTGTAGCCCCGCCCCTAAAGCGTCCCCTGCTTTAAGGTCTGTGTGACTCTAAATGACCATAATGTACTAAATGATGACATCATGCTGTATAGAAGAAGACTTGAAACTAGAGACTGAGACATAAACTCATGTTTACAATGTTTACTGAGGGAATACATCAGAAGTAGAGTCATTATATAGACTTCTATACAACCAGACATATTTTTGGTTGACGGCCAGGAGAAACAATAGATTTGAGGCTCATCTGCTTGTGGTTGCCTCCTAACTGTGACAGAATTATTTCTTTAAAGAGCAGCTTGCATTGCTCCAACATGGCCTTTGCAAAGCACCTGCTCCCCCCACACAACCCAACGCCTTCACACACACACACACACACACACACACACACACACACACACACACACACACAAACACACACACACACACTGAACCCCCAGTTGCTCCTTAATCACTAAGGATGGGTCAAATGCAGAGAGGAATTAAAGTGTACATTTATATTTCAAATTTCTAGGAAAATGCAACACCAGCCTATCCATCATAGGCCAAATAGTGAAATGACGACTCCCAGACCTGTCAATCACCTTGTAGCCCCCTAAAGCGTCCCTGCTTTAAGGTCTGTGACTCTAAATGACCATAATGTACTAAATGATGACATCATGCTGTATAGAAGAAGACTTGAAACTAGAGACTGAGACATAAACTCATGTTTACAATGTTTACTGAGGGAATACATCAGAAGTAGAGTCATTATAGACTTCTATACAACCAGACATATTTTTGGTTGACGCCCAGGAGAAACAATAGATTTGAGGCTCATCTGCTTGTGGTTGCCTCCTAACTGTGACAGAATTATTTTTTAAAGAGCAGCTTGCATTGCTCCAACATGGCCTTGCAAAGCACCTGCTCCCCACACAACCCAACGCCTTCACACACACACACACACACACACACACACACACACAAACACACACACACACTGAACCCCCAGTTGCTCCTTAATCACTAAGGATGGGTCAAATGCAGAGAGGAATTAAAGTGTACATTTATATTTCAAATTTCTATAGAAAAATGCAACACCAGCCTATCCATCATAGGCCAAATAGTGAAATGACGACTCCCAGACCTGTCAATCACCTTGTAGCCCGCCCCTAAAGCGCCCCTGCTTTAAGGTCTGTGTGACTCTAAATGACCATAATGTACTAAATGATGACATCATGCTGTATAGAAGAAGACTTGAAACTAGAGACTGAGACATAAACTCATGTTTACAATGTTTACTGAGGGAATACATCAGAAGTAGAGTCATTATATAGACTTCTATACAACCAGACATATTTTTGGTTGACGGCCAGGAGAAACAATAGATTTGAGGCTCATCTGCTTGTGGTTGCCTCCTAACTGTGACAGAATTATTTCTTTAAAGAGCAGCTTGCATTGCTCCAACATGGCCTTTGCAAAGCACCTGCTCCCCCCACACAACCCAACGCCTTCACACACACACACACACACACACACACACACACACACACACACAAACACACACACACACACTGAACCCCCAGTTGCTCCTTAATCACTAAGGATGGGTCAAATGCAGAGAGGAATTAAAGTGTACATTTATATTTCAAATTTCTATAGGAAAAATGCAACACCAGCCTATCCATCATAGGCCAAATAGTGAAAATGACGACTCCCAGACCTGTCAATCACCTTGTAGCCCCGCCCCTAAAGCGTCCCCTGCTTTAAGGTCTGTGTGACTCTAAATGACCATAATGTACTAAATGATGACATCATGCTGTATAGAAGAAGACTTGAAACTAGAGACTGAGACATAAACTCATGTTTACAATGTTTACTGAGGGAATACATCAGAAGTAGAGTCATTATATAGACTTCTATACAACCAGACATATTTTTGGTTGACGGCCAGGAGAAACAATAGATTTGAGGCTCATCTGCTTGTGGTTGCCTCCTAACTGTGACAGAATTATTTCTTTAAAGAGCAGCTTGCATTGCTCCAACATGGCCTTTGCAAAGCACCTGCTCCCCCCACACAACCCAACGCCTTCACACACACACACACACACACACACACACACACACACACACACACACACACACACACACACACACACACACACACACACACACACACACACACACACACACACACACACACTGCTTCCGGGGCAATTATAGGCAGATGTCAGAGTGAATAATGGTGATGGGGTAACCCGGCCCGCGTCTCATTGGACCGTTAGCCCTCGGTGCAGCGACATGACAGCAGGATTGTGTCTGGAGCGTCACACTTTCTGGTGATTGTCAACCACCATCGGCCATGTCTTAAATGGGATGTAATTAACTAAACGTCACGGTCACTTTTTGCAGCGTGTTCTCACGGCGAGTGTTTCTCGGCCCACTGGAAGCTGTTCCTGCCGTACAGCTTCCTAATGAGCCGTGACCTTTAACCCGAAGCCCAAAGGGGCTTTCTTCTTCTTTCCCTCTGTTCCATCGACAGCAGGCCAGCTGGAAGGGATCGGGTCATGATGTATGTCATCATGCTTCAGCATGTACCAGCCTCATAATCTGAGTGAGTGTTCGTCTTCCTTCACTCTTCCATTTTCAACTGCACACAGTCTGATTCTCATCCAGCGGACGGAGAAACGTCAGTGTTCATTTGTCGTCGTGTTTCTCCAACACTTTCTCTGTTTGGGTCTCCACCAACTCCAGGAAGGGAAATATAGGGAAATATATATTGTAGCTGCCTAATGCTCCTCTATTCCCACCAACGTTGCTCACATTGTCTGCAAATCAAAACGATAACCTGAAAGACGCTCTATTGAGCGCCCTGGTGCCTTCAGGTGCATCAAGTCTCTTCATCCCTGTTTCCCTCACGGCGTCTTTTCCTCTCCACAGTTTTTAGCAAACATTAGATAAGATAAGAGGTAAGAGGAGCGAGGAAAGAGGAGCGAGGATCAAGGAGTGAGGAAAGAGGTAAGAGGAGCGAGGAAAGAGGAGCGGGGAAAGAGGAAAGAGGAGCGAGGAAAGAGGAGCGAGGAAAGAGGAGCGAGGAAAGAAGTAAGAGGAGCGAGGAAAGAGGAGCGAGGAAAGAGGAGCGAGGAAAGAAGTAAGAGAAGCGAGGAAAGAGGAGCGAGGAAAGAGGATCGAGGATCGAGGACTGAGGAAAGAGGAGCGAGGAACGAGGTAAGAAGTAAGAGGAGCGAGGAAAGAGGAGCGAGGAAAGAGGATCGAGGAGCGAGGAATGAGGATCGAGGAGCGAGGACTGAGGAAAGAGGAGCGAGGAACGAGGTAAGAAGTAAGAGGAAAGAGAAACGAGGAGCGAGGAGTGAGGAAAGAGGAAAGAGGAGCGAGGAAACGACAATTAAGAGACTTGGGATGTACCCTGTATCACACTGTTTTCATCGCACTAATGGAACTGGTGTTATCATACGAGGGGGGGGGGGGGGGGTGGTGGAGCACTGACAGTTATGACACGCAGCGAGCCTGAACCCGACCACGTGTGGATCAGCACCGCGGACAGAACCCCGGGTCCGGTTGCTGTGGGTTTAAGAGTGTTTCAACAATGCCTGCAAATAATAAAACAGACTGGGTGTAAAACGCGTCTTAAAGTCAGCGCGCAGCACGACGAGGTTCATCTACACATATTTAACTTTTGATTATGAATAGCAACACACCTTGTGCACGAAGTCCTCGTCGTACGCCGGAGCCGGCGGGGTCTTCGCCTGGCTGTCCGCGGGCTCTCTGGACTCGTACCCGCCGTCGGGGTGGATCTCCGGGTACGCCGTGGTGTAGTGCGCAGAGATCGGCTCCATCGACTCCATCCGCTCCATCCTGTGGTCCTCCATGCGCGCGGGCTCTGTCTTCTCACAGCGGAGAACGAGAGAGGACGAAACACGAAACCTCCTCTCTCTCTCTCTCTCTCTCTCTCTCTCTCTCTCTCTCTCTCTCTCTCTCTCTCTCTCTCTCTCTCACACGCGTGGGGGGAGACGGGAGGGTGGGGGATGGGGGGATGCAGCTATTGGAGAGGATGGGAGAGATGAGAGTGGATGGAGGAAGAGATGAGGAGGATGGGGGGATGAAGATGATTAGTTAGGACATGACCTCATGACGTCTTTTCTGAGGAACTGTTTAGGATGAATGACAAGTCTGTTTTTCATTTTATACTAAGGTGCAGACACTGGTCACCATATATATATATATATATATATATAATATATATATAAAGAGACTGTGAGACTATAAATATACAAACAGGTGTCTGTGGAAACTCCACGATGGGAAATGGATTTATTCTCAGCAGGTGATCATCATCAGAGAGAGAGAGCAGCATCTCCACCTTGCATCATCAGAGAGAGAGCAGCATCTCCACCTTGCATCATCAGAGAGAGAGCAGCATCTCCATGCACCTGCATGCTGCCAGCTCATATCTGTATGATCATCATATGATGAGCAAACTAAACATATCAAAATATGGAAAAAGTTCGTTTCATACAAGTTAATGCACCAATAATAAAAACGTATTAACTAGATATAGAATAATCACACCTTTATATAATTGTACATGTGTTATTGTATCTAGCAGGGATCTTGGTGATTTGCAACGCTTGGCCCATTGCGCATGTCCGCAAATTCCACTCCAGCGTGCACGCGAGAGATCTTCTGTTTTCTTTTCTTCAAAAGTTTCCCTGCAGAACAGTTCTGCTGGTAAGAGCCCCGAGCTGCTGACGTCGTCTGGCTTCCGGTGAGCCCGCGGCGCACTTCGCTTCTCTGGCGTGACGTGAGAGGAGGAAAAGCGTCACGTGACGTCGCTCTGCTTAAGTGCTCTTTCTTTGTTTTGACTTTACATCTACATTTGACATCCGTTTATTTAAAAGCCACAAGGGAAGATTTATTTATATATATATATATGAAGTTGTATGTATAATATATACATACAACTACATATACATATATATTTATATATAAATCTGTATGTATAAATATATGTATATATATGTGCATAAATACATATATATATTAATATATATATACAACTACATATATTCATATATATATGCATATATATATAATGTATTTAAAAATAGGCAATATATACTAATTAATTCATATTAATATATTTAAACACTTATTCATAAATGAATTGCATGATTAAAAATGATCAAGATTCATTTCATAGCCATATTTATCAATTCGTCTATTTATTTATTTGATCTTGACTCAAATAGTTAAAAAGTAACACAACATATGTACAACATGTGAACTGTACTGCAACATAACACATGGAAACTTCCCCAGATGAATCTCTGGGAATGGCCAATGAAAAACACTCGTTACATCACAATTATAAACATTTTGTTTTGTGTAGAATTCAGAATCTGATCTTTACTTCTGTCCCGTCAACGTCTCCATAAGATCATTTACACAACTCGCGCCCTTCA
Source organism: Pseudoliparis swirei (assembly GCF_029220125.1). Taxonomy (NCBI): domain Eukaryota; kingdom Metazoa; phylum Chordata; class Actinopteri; order Perciformes; family Liparidae; genus Pseudoliparis; species Pseudoliparis swirei. The sequence goes on from NC_079400.1 coordinate 12,341,913, forward strand.
TACCAGGTTGAATTGGGATGAGGTCGTCTTGAGGTGCTGTTACACATGCTGCAGCATAACCCCACTTAGTTATTTCAAATATGGTCCAAATATACCATATGTGAAAGAATGCAGGTTTAAGAGACTTCACTCTCTAGTTGAGCCGGCAGTAAGATGCACAATTAAATAGTTTAAAAGCACAAAGAAGCTTGGATTTCAAGGTAGACATTATTCCACTATATATCTTTACATTGTAAATAGTTTTCTGCTGAATTAAAGCTCTGAATCTCTCATTTAGATCCTTTAAGCAAAATGTTATCTAGAAATCTGACCCAACATTAATGCAACTATGTACGATATTAATATAATTAAAATCCAGATACTGACGCAGAACTCCTCTATATGAGCAACAATGGCCGTCACGTGACCTCCCCTGACATGGAGGAACCTGGAGGTTTTGGGGCTCCTGGAGCCTCTCGAGAGATTTTGGCAGAGTCCTAATAATAATAATAAAAAGGGAATATAATGATATTACATGAGCGATGGAAAAAACAAGACTCTAGAACAGGGGTCTCCAACATTTTTCCTGTGAGGGCCACATAACTTTTCCCTTCTCTGATGGGGGCCGGGGTCAGTTTGTAACAGAAAAAGTGTGACGATCACAGCGGTGCCTAACTGTAAACATTTATTGTTTTCCAGAAAGCCACACATAACCAAATATTAACAACCCTTTCAATTGTTCTGTTACCTAACCTTTTCGCCATTATTCTGTTCTATTTGACAGGGGCTAGTCGAGGATTTGCGTGGCCAGACTGAAAAACAAATCATAATGCGTCTCTGGTATTGTTCAGGGGGCCGGGCCAAAATGTGGAGGCGGGCCTTATCCGGCCCGCGGGCCTTAGTTTGGGGACCACTGCTCTAGGAGAAATATCATTTCCTGTAGCCAGAGTAAGACTATCAATAGCCCTTTGATGTATAGGCTTAGCATAACGACCAGCCCAGCACCGTCACATGGAGGCTGTCTCCACGTGTAAAAAAATGTATTTACACATTTAGGGAGTTCCCTTTAAAGGTACATCTTTAGATACATCACATACAGTAATATTTTTCTTTTGACTCGTTCCAGTCGAGCCTCCGGCACCACGACTGCAACCTCGATGCAAGCACGCACAACCCCGATCGACCACCAGGGGTCGTCCAGGGGCCAAGTCACAGAATGATGAAGGGTGGGGGGGGGGGTGATGAATGTTAGAGCCAATAGGGTGACGCCATCGGGGACAAGAGACGCGTTTCGGGAAGCGAGTGCTTTGATGGATCACTGGGTGTATTCTCATGACCGTACGCTCCCCGAGGGCCGACAGTGACGCATCTCTCTGCATCGGCCGTTCAATTCCCCGCAGGTTTCACATTGTGCTTTTCCAACAATGGATTTACATGTTTGACACACGGTGGATGTTTGTACTGGAGGCTTTTTATTCAACATCTTTGAATTGAATACTTTTGAGGCCAATTAAATCCTGAGCGTCCATCAGGCGTTCACGCTGAGAACACACAGAGGGGCCTCAGCCTGCTGGTGTTCACCGGGTCTTGTTTGGCCTAACAGGCTAACATGTTCACCTCGGCATGCTAACGTTCTCTTATTATAGGGTCATTCACATGTTGACCAATGGATTTCTAGGACTTTAAACCAAATTTCCATCACCATTTTGTTAAATCTCGGTGTATACATGAAAAAGTGAGAACATTTCATATTTAAACTAACAATGAGAATTCCAAATCATACATGATATAAACTGCGTAAATGAACAAATGAATGAGACATTTCCATGACTTTTCCAAAACTTTTTTTTCAATGACTTTTTCCAGGCCTGGAAATAACCATTTTGAAAGTTCCATGACTTTTCCAGGTTTTCAATGAACTCTGTAATCAGCGCTTAACCAGGCGTCGGCCCTCGGTTCTGCCAACGTCGGAAGTCTCTTTAAAACTTGCATTCTCTCGTACGGCCAGCAGGGGGCGACTCCTCTGGGTGTATAGAAGTCTGATTGTACAGAAGTCCATGAGATTTTTTAAAAACTTTTTTGAGGATGTAAAATATGTCAAACAGTCGAGAAGAATGATTCCTGGGTTTCATGTCCTCCGACAGCTCAGCACGAGAACGCCATGTCCGCCAACGCCTCGCATCCATCACTCTGCTTCATGACAGCATTCCAACTCCCATGTGGAGTACCAGGCGTTACCCTCACTCCCACCTGCATACCACGAGCCGCTCGTACCATTCACAGGGAGGAGGGGGTCACATGAAGGTCGTGGGCTGGTAAAAGTTTCCTTTCGCCCAAGTCACACTAATCCTAGAGAGGTATCATTCTTTAGTTTACTTTTTATTATTATTCATTATGTGAAGAAACAGACCAGCAATGTGAAGGACCCAATACCGTGTACATACAGTACTGGATTAGTGATGTCCTCCACCTTGTGTTCAGGGTTTGGTATTGCACCGTTCCAACATTTAAAAAAATGCATTTCTTTCACACGACACTTGTAAATGTGGCTTCAAATCTTAATTACTCACCTCTGTAACTTTAAAATCTTGGAATCAATACCAGACAATCGAATAGTTATCCTGAAAATTTTAAACGCTAAATCAAAATGTGCTTTAAACAGAGGATTGTGGGGATGTGCTGGGTTAATGTGGTTGGTAGTGGAGTCTCCAAACAACCTTATGGCGCAAAGAATGACGTAAGAAAACACGGACAAATATAATTTCTAATCTAATGTCAAGTCAGTCATTTTAAATGTGTGTCCGACTTTAACTTCTGTCAAGTATGTGTCACATGATTGACGGGTCGTTGTCATGACGTTTTGTTCTCTAACATAACTCATAACCTCTGACACACAAGCCGAGTCATGACATGTTTCACGTATAAACTTTATTGCAGGTCAGAGTTCAGCTCGTTGAGCTCGTCGTGGAACACAAAGGAGCCGTAACGTAGTTATGCTGCCGTGTGATGGGCGGCGTGGGGATGATGTTTATTCTCAAACTCAAGGAATTGCCAAATTTTTTACTCCGATTACACAGAAAATCTGTCAAATCTTCACTGGAAAGAGTTTTTCCTTTAAACATTTGATTGTCATTATTTTTGGTGTCAATAAACTGAACAGATAAATAAATAAAAAATGCAACAGGGGACAAAGTTCTGTGTGTGTAGAGTGCGTCACATGATTACTGAGACAGGAAGCCAAGGAGGGGCCGAGAGTCTGCAGCTCTCCACCGATTGGCTGATGCTGCTCAGCCGTCTTGATCGCGGTCCACGGTGAGACTGCCAGGGGAACCGACGTCGTCCCGGTCCGGTTCTGGTCCTAGACCATGTCCACCAGTCTAAACTTGCCCTCCTGCTTCACTGGCAGGACGCAGATGAAGGTCTTGTAGAGCACGGCCCCTCTGGGCAGCTTGGTGATGACCTGCGTGGACTCCGGGCTGCGCGGGGCCGGGACGTACACCTCCTTGGTGTACCGGACGATGCCGTCCTCCATCGCGAAGAGCGTCTTGTTGGTTCCCATGCCGACCTGGTAAGGGGGGGTGAGAATGTGAACACCCACGACACCAGATGGACGTTTGACTCTACAGGGCAAGAGTTGCTTACTTGCGCTCCTGGGTGATACCGGATCAGCCTCTGGGTTGCAAGGATGTTACCCGCATGGACAAAATCACCTGGTAAAAAAACACACACAAAAAGATGTTAGATTACATCATGACAACAACGACAGGAAGTAACTGCTCTCTGTGGAATAGAATACAGGTTAAATGTAGTCCGTGGGAACAACACATTCCTAAATATGCTATATTCTCCATTCTGCCGCGTCTACATCTCCCAGGGTGCATTGCGCTAAACGCCAACGACGCCCAGTCACAACAGAGCGGAGCCCAGGTGGCATGGAGTCATGACAGAATCCAAATAAAAACACGGAGGCACTGCAGTCGGAATGAGCAACAGCTCCACTCCTCCCACTTTTGTTTAACCTTTCACAATAAAAGCCCCAACTTAAATTGAATCACTCACTCACGGATAATTTGCCTTGTTGATCTCGGTCGTCTTTAACCTCCAGTTGACCTTCGGGACCATGCAGAAGATGACGGAGGATTTACTGCATTGCTTCTGCATGACATTGGCTCAGTGGATTTAATATAAATAAATCGCTGGTTTGGGATAATCTTTAATTCGTTTTCTTCTTCTTTTCTATGAGGGTTATTCATAGTTGTCCACCTTCTCCTTTAATAATATGTGCTTAGTTTGGCCTAATGTTGGCGTCATTTTCCTGAAGTTTAAAGAACAATAAGTGGTAGTACCCGGCTGTCACGTGGAGGCTGAATACCCACAGCACGAACAGGAAGTGGGGTAAAAACGACACGTTACTACCGTCATATTTCTTGGAGCCGTATCTTCGCCCGGGACTCTTCCCGCCGGTGTTCTTGCAGCTGCCGCCGGCCTTCTTGGACGCGAACCTCACGGAGTCCAGAAGAGAGGTCTGGCAAGGTACCAGCAGACCTGAGACCAGCAGCACAAAGACAGCCAGGTCACATCCACCCAGAGTCCGTGTGACATCACGACCAGCGTCCGTCACAGGTCACTGGATACAAGTAAAGACAGAGAGCTGGAGGGAGGAAACTCTCTTTACATCATTTATCATTATTTCATTCAGTCACGTGTGGCTGATGGTTTCTGATCGTCAGAGTTATATAATTTCGGCTTTACATGAAACATTGGGCCAAAAAATGTGATTCCAGTGGTGAAGAAAACCAAAATCCTATTATGTGTTATTTATTTTATAATCATGTCACAATCAGAATTTCACATACAGATACAAATAATTAATGAAAACAAATCGGTACTGCGCGTATAAGCAAGACCCAGGACACAGTATAAATACCACACACTGTGTATAGATACCACACTGTGAATAAATACCACACTGTGTATAGATACCACACTATTGTGTATAAATACCACCCATTGGGTATAAATACCACACACCGTGTATAATAAATAATACAAAGTAAATATAAATACTCAGTTTGTTAAACAAGTAACACAGAGAAAACACATCCACTCTGACACTGATGGTAACTGTGTCTGTATTAGTATAAGTAACAAGTAGTTTAACGCCATTAAATCAACAGAAAACATTACGACCCTTTTCTATTAATATTTTAAGTGGATTTCTTTTAGAACGTTTTTAGAAAGCTTTCCGGACCAGAACCAGAACCAGCTGTTAGAGCCAACGGTCATCAACAACCGGAAATGAAGTCTTATTTCTTAACACATAATTCCTCGTTTCCTCTCTCCTCGCATGGTTTCCTTGCTCCTCTCCACGCCTCCTTGGGCCGTGCGTGAGGGAAACAGACTTGTGACGCACCCCTTGACGCTCGAAGCTAATTTAAACATCGAGCTAGCTCTGCTCGGTATCTAAGCTAGCATGTAACGGGTTAAAAACGCCGTTAAAAGTGTCCAGGAAGCCGGAGCTGCGGAGATGAATGTGCGTCTTTCTCACGTCGAGACATTTGTGGACATTGGGAGAGCGTGTAAAATACATTTGTACTCGATACCTGCTCTGGACTTTAACATCAAGGACGCCAGCGCCGCCATCTTTAACGGTGTCACTCACGTCGTCTGCGTAATTGCGTCACATCCGGTTATGTTTGCTGCGTTCAAGAACCCCAAGACAGACTGGTATCAACTGACGACAAATACTGACACTGAGGTATCCAAACAGTCATGAAATTTCATACAAATTAACTGTTACGTTTGCTTTATTAAGACACAACTAAAAACAATACTTACAATGTAAAAAAAAAAGACTTTTTATTTTCTACGTTTATAATTTACAAGATTACACAATAATTATAGAGACAAACATTCCTTTTAGTTTCTTTAAAAAAAGAACACAAACTAAAATGAGTCTCTTACGAATAGAGTATAACGTTTAAAGCACGCGCTAAAAGAGAAAAGACTGCGGTGAACGGAAGTTGAGGGTCGTTCCATAAACCCTGAACGCAACATTTCCTTGCAACCCGGGAAATCAAACTCGCTCTTCTGCAAAACAACATACTGGACGTGCTTGCATGCGGCATCTGGTCATTACAAGAGCCACCAACTTCTTAAAATAACCCACATCTGTGTGCGGGGTCTGAGGTGAGTATTACACCGCAGTGATCTTCCAGCTGACGTAACCTTTACGTCTTTTTTTGTTTTAACGTCATCTGCTCCGTGTTGGTTTAATAACTCACCTTTTTCTTTTCCATAAACATAAATGCTGCACCAAACTCAACTGAAGAACGCATTTATTATCAAAACATATTTCTTATCGTGCAAGTATTCATTTCACGAGCAGCGACTTTACTGGTGACCTCTGTAACTAGTCCTCCTTATTCACTTGACTGATAGCATAGTTACTGTGGATTATACATTTTATAATCTCAGAGATACAGATACTTTAAAGTATGATACACTTAAGTTATAAAATCAAAATAAAAAGTCTGAATGAAGCTTGTTTGGGTGTCTGAAGATGAAAAGACACTTCTGGGCCTAAGCTTGTTCCTCTCAATGCAATTAATATATATTTCTAATGAATTATTGTCTCTTATTTAAAGCACAGGAACGTCTGCCTGCACGTGACGGAGCATGTGCAGCTACAGCGACTCCACCAGTGACCTCGATGAGGAGCTGCCCGTGTTTGACTTCCTCCAGGCGGGTCGACGGCGAGCTTCCCAGAGCCGTGTTGAGGCGTCCGCAGCAAAGGGCGACGCGGCCGCCGGCGGCACGGGGGCGGCGGATGTGCTGATGATCAGCAGCGATTCTGATGACTGCGCACCTTACGTCCCTCTGGCACAGAGGCTGGAGCAGAGACGACGTAAAGCGATTAGCCCCTCCTCCTCTTCCTCTTCCTCCTCCTACGCCGCCGCCGGTAATGGGGAAGACGGCGAGCGCTGTCCGCCATCTAATCTCCCCCGCCCGAACGGGCCGTCGGGTTCAGACTGGCTGCTCGGCCTCCGTCAGGCGAGGACGGCGAGCCGCGGTGCCTCTCCTGTCAGGAGGAAACCCGCCGGGCGAGGACAGCAGAAAGACAAAGAGGAACGAGAGAGGCAGAAGGCCGAGAGGAAGGCTCTGGCCGAGGCCGCCAAGGCCTTGAGGCCCGAGGAGTGCATCAAGCGCATGGTGGTGGCCGTGGACCCGGGTCTGTAGATCACGATCATACCGCGATCAGAAGCCTATTGCTGGGAAAGGGTTTTTCAAGCTTCTTTTTCTTCTTCTTGTTGTTGTTGTTGGCATCTGCAGCTCTCCTACAGCTGGAAGGAGGCGGCGTGCTGCTGTCCTCGGTTCAGGCTCTGGGCTGCAGCTGCGCCGTCGAGAAACAATCCGTACCACGCAGCGTCAGCTGGATGAGGAGAGCGGCCGGCGCCCAGGTGATCACACTTTGTGTGTGTGTGTGTGTGTGTGTGTCTTCATCATCCTACACAATTCAGTTCATTTTGTATAGCCCAATATCACAAATTACAAACTCCCCTCAGAGGGCTTTACAATCTGTCCACATACGACATCCCTGACCTTTGACCTCACATCGGATCAAGAAACACTCCCAAAAAATAGGAAGAAAGACCCTTTGAGGAAGAAAAGTATGTGTGTGTGTGTGTTGCACCTCCTATAGAAACAGCACAATCATGGCTAGAACTAAAGATAACTCAAATCTGTTTTGCAGTGTAACACAGTGGCAATGCCGTAAATCCTAAAAGAACAATTTGATGAAACACGTTTTTTTAAAAGTGTGTGTGTGTGAAGTGTTTACCAGCGAGTCGTTTCCCTCTGCATGTGTCCAGCCAGGCGGTGGCGGCGGCGGCGTGCCCGAGGCCCACGTGGTGATGCAGGTGACGGTGGACGACTTCGTCACTCTGGTCCAGGGATACGTTCAGGTACAAAAATAAACGACCGGTGGTAGGAACATAGACGTGAGGATGGAGGTGAGGTGAAAGAGGAGCGGGATCGGGATCTCCTAAGGAACGCCGCCGAAAAACAGGGTCACAGAGTCATTATGTTAATGAGGGAAAATAATACGAGTGTACAGCCCTGGTCCTGTGGGTGTGTCTAATGCAGGAAGAGGGGCGTGTCCCGTGTGGCTCCGGTCCCTCTCTGACGTCCTGGGTGCAGGAGCATCAGCGGCGGCACCCCGGCAAGGTGCTCAGCCTGGCGGTCATCGACCTGGAGAGCTACTTCAGGTGGGGAAGGAGCGGCCGAACGGCGACGCCCCCGTCACCGAGAGGCGAGAGGGAGCGGCCATGTTCATGTTTATAAGTCTGCAGGTCCCAGAAGTCCCAGAGCCAGAAGCGCTTCAGAGAGGCGGTCGCTGGCGAGGAGCTGGGGGGGGAAGGGAAAGCGAAGAGGAGGAGGAAGAACGGCGGAGAGGAGGCGCGACCCGAGGTGTCGCAGGTGGAGGTGGAGGAGGTAGGTCAATTATTCACAGTGAAGCAGAGCCAATTAGATACATTTGATTGATTATCACTGATGATGTGTTTTCTGAAACGATAGAAAATATTATATTTCATAAAATAAAATATTTGATCTGATCATCCACATGGTTTGAGGGCTTAATAAAGGCTAAAAAAAATTTAAAAAAAGAATACCAACCTTTATTTAATCTTCTTCTTTTTTTTTGGACAAACGTTTTTATTGTTTTTTGACGTGAAACCTGGAAAATATCTGAATACATGGGGGGGAAGAAAGAAAATATGTATTTTTAAAGTGCCGCTACGTCCCTTTAAACTCCGTCAGGCGGTGGTGCATCTCCAGCTCCACACCGGCGTCTCCGTCCGCTTCCTGTTGACCTGGAAGGACTTCTCGGCTCACATCGCCATGACGACCAAAGCGGTGGCGGAGGCGCCTTTCAAGTGAGCAGCCTCCCGAGTTGAACTCCTTGACTCCTCCCTTCCTCTTCTCCCCCCCCCCCCCCAGATAAAACGATCGTTCCCTCCGTGTGCTCCGCAGGCGAGAGAGGGAGCAGACGGGCTTTTCGTTCCACCTGGAGAGCGAGTGGGCGGGGGGGCAGCGGGTGGACCGAGGGGGGAGGGGCCTGCTGCAGGCCTGGAGGAGGCAGATCCAGCAGTTCAACAGGGTCAGTCCCGACATGGCCTCGGCCATCCTGGTCGCGTATCCCTCCCCACAGCTGCTCCGGAAGGTACGCGGCCACTTGCTCATCATCCCCCAGCATGCACCAACACATGTGTAACAAGAGGTCTGCTCTGTGGCCTCCTCACACACACCGGGTTGCTCCATCTTAACGAGAGGGAATACATTCGATCTGATCCCGATCAACAAATCTCTTTTTTTACTTTTCTGGCCGTTAAGTAAAACAATATATAAATATACACGACCGTTCAAAAGTCTGGGGTCACCGAGACAATTTGGTGTTTTCCATGAAAACTCACACTTTTATTTATCAGATGAATTTCAACATGAATATAAAATAGTCAAGACATTGACAAGGTTATAAATAATGATTTTTATTTGAAATATTAATGTAGTTCTTTAAACTTGTGGCTCAAAGGAAGGCCAGTTTTATAGCTTCTCTCACCAGCATAACTGTTTTCAGCTGCGCTCACATAAAAAGGGTTTTCAAGGGTTTTCTACCCCTCCGTTAGTCTAAAAAAATAAGGACAGTTCAATTTAATTTATTTTGTATAAGTGTCCCCAAACTTTTATACGGTCGTGTATATTATTGGAGATTCAGCGGTGTGGGCGGATCCCCTCCGTGGTCCTCTCTGGATGTATTTCCTCCCTCTGAGCTGTACCGCCGAGGGTTTATTACTATTATCTCATTATCGGCTGCTTGTACAGCGTTGGTCATTATTTAAAGGTTACAGCCTTCAAGTCTGTTTTTTATAACAAGATTAAATCTAATTGAGAACAGGATATTAACAACCCTTTTCTTCTTTGTAGAGCATGTCATACTTGACTTCTTTCCTTCCAGGGCTTGTACAACGATAATAAAGTAGTCTGTGAATAGGAGATGAGATATTTGAGGCTGGTTTATGGCTTTCTGCCGGTTGTTGTCTTTTTGATATGTCACAGTGTAAGTCGTACGCCATCTGGCGTAGAAACAAACTGGTGTTTTTATGACTGATGATTATTATTATTAATATTAGTTATTGCAAAAATAACAGTAATAATGACTAGAACATTGTAAATTGCTTGTTGGCTCGTGAACATTAGAAAATCTTTTTTTCATAATAAATGAGCTTTGAATCCTGATTATAGGGTTATCAGAAATATATACATATCTATATATATATGTATATATTGGATAACCCTATAATTAGGATATATATATATAATGAGCTTATATATATATATTTTAATCAGGATTTAAAGTTTGAATGGAATGGCATATTGCTCATTTATTATTATTATTAATAATATATATATTATATTAGTAAACCACCAAAAGTAAAGGCCTATCAAAAAGAAGAAAAAACCCAATATGAGGTTAAGTTCAGGCTATATTTCGCCCGGGAGAAGCTCAAATTTTCCTGGATTCCTTCCTGTTTTTTCGTGTATTAAATACTCTGTATTTACGCTTTGAGAAATCTTCCCTGTTGGTGCAAATGCATCTTTATGTCGGTCGTGTGTCGCCGAAAGGGAACCCCTCTGTGGGCAACACATCCCACTCCATGGATTTCAAGTCACGTCTGCAACCACTCACATTTCTTCATCCCTATCAAAATGTTTCTCTCCCTCGTCTTCCCGCAGGCTTACAGTCATTGCAAGAGCGACCGTGAGAAGATCTCCCTCCTGTCCGACCTGGTGGTCCGGCGAGGGGAAGGCGTGACCTCCACGGCGCGCCGCGTCGGCCCGGAGCTCTCCAAGCGCCTCTTCCTCCTGATGAACTCCTGCGACCCGCAGCAGACACTGGACTCCACCGTCTGACCACCTTTTAATCAAGATGTTTATCGTCTTTGGACTATCATGCAATTTTTAAACTATGGAGTTGGGATTCCTTTTAATTCATTTTCTTCTCATGTATAAAGTGAAGTTTTTATCCCAAATTGTATTTTTGAAGATTGCAATCATTAAAAGGTAAAATATTCTGAGCAGTTCTGCACAAACTACGTCAACCGGCCAAGTGAAGCCGGCGGTGAAGCGTCTTTAAGACGTGCGTTCTCTCTCCTGACCAGCAGGGGGCGACTCCTCCAGTTGCAAAAAGAAGACTGATTGTCTAGAAGTTTATGAGGAAATGATTACTCTTGATTTATTACCTCAGTAAACATGAATTTATAACAATAGTACATTTAAAATGTACTGAAGGCACATAAACATGAGTTTATTTCTCAATCTCTAGTTTCAAGACAGCATGATGTTCATTTAGTACAGTGGTTCTTAAACTGTGCGGCGCGCCCCTCTACTGGGACACCAAGGCATTACAGGTTATTATGCAAGGGTAATTAAATGCAGATTTAAAAAAGTATATAGATTTTAGTTTTTCACAGGTTTCACTCTTGTTATTATCATGAAGAGATATTCAGTGCAAAACAGGTTCATTGCAGCCACAATAAGCAGTTTGCCAAATATTATTTATTTTTGCACAGCTATAACTATTTGTATTCTTTCATTAGTTGTTTTTGTCCGATGTAGCAATCTGGTTAAATTGAAAGTGATTGCAAATTTGTTTTATTATTTGAAAAAGCACAGATGGACTCACAAAGTGTTTATTTCAATAAAAGTCAGTGTGGACCATTAAGTTACAATTTTGTTGGCGCGGTGAGCGCGGACATCTTCCTCCGAGGTTGGGCGCGACAGAAAAGTTTGAGAACCACTGATTTAGTAAATCATGGCAGCGTTGCTTTAGGGCGGGGCTTACTGTGATTGACAGGTTGCTGTCACTTTTCCACATTTTAGTTTGTGGTAACCTCCGCTCATCGCTTGCAAAAAACAACCACATGGTGACAGCCGTAATCCAAGATGGAGACAGTGAACTCGCCTACAGTGCATCCGGAAAGTATTCACAGCGCTTCATTTTTTCCACATTTTGTTATGTTACAGCCTTATTCCAAAATGGATTAAATTAATAATTTTCCTCAACATTCTACACACAAAAACCCATCATGACAAAGTGAAAACTTTTTTGCACATTTATTAAAAATAAAGAACAAAAACATAACATGTACATAAGTATTCACAGCCTTTGCTCAATACTTTGTTGAAGCACCTTTGGCAGCAATTACAGCCTCAAGTCTTCTTGGGTATGATTCCACAAGTGTGGCACACCTATTTCTGGGCAGTTTCTCCCATTCTTTGCAGAACCTCTCAAGTTCCATCAGGTTGGATGGGGAGCGTCGGTGCACAGCCATTTTCAGATCTCTCATGTCTGGTTTCCTCCAGACATGACACTTGGCATTCAGGCCAAAGAGTTCAATCTTTGTTTCATCAGACCAGAGAATTTTGTTTCTCATGGTCTGAGAGTCCTTCAGGTGCTTTTTGCAAACTCTAGGCGGGCTGTCATGTGCTTTTCACTGAGGAGTGGCTTCTGTCTGGCCACTCTACCAAACAGGCCTGATTTGTGGAGTGCTGCAGAGATGGTTGTCCTTCTGGAAGGTTCTCCTCTCTTCATAGAACAACGCTGGAGCTCTGTCAGAGTGACCATCGGGTTCCTGGTCACCTCCCTGACTAAGGCCCTTCTCCCCCGATCGCTCAGTCTGGCTGGGCGGCCAACTCTAGGAAGAGTCCTGGTGGTTCCAAACTTCTTCCAAATTCCAGATGATGGAGGCCACTGTGCTCATTGGGACTTTCAATGCTGCAGAAATCTTTCTGTACCCTTCACCAGATCTGTGCCTCGATACAATTCTGTCTCGGAGGTCTATAGATAATTCCTTGAACTTCATGGCTTGGTTTATGCTCTGATATGCACTTCTTCAAATTTGAATGGCGGATCGCAACCAACTTGCCTAGGTGCATACCGCCACCTACTGTACCGGAGTGTGCAGATTCATGTATAACTATTAACTACTCAAAAATAAAAACAAAATAAACCTATAAAACAAAACACTAATTAACTGCCCAACTACTGACCCCGCCAACAGACCTACTCGCCACTAAATCCTGCGGCCTAGCCCCATATCTTTGGCAAATCGCAGCAAAGCCCTGTAGCACTCATGCCCATCCTGGTCCGCTGCCAGCACTCCCTCCAAACTCCACCTCCGTCCCCGCTGACACATTTTTTCCTTCAACCGTTTTCTTTCAGAGCTGTATTTCACACACTTCATGATCACATGCTCCACATCCTCGTTACAAAAGTTACATTTAGCTGTTCCCACTTTTGCCAACAGAATTGCATTCAGCCCTGTGTGCCCAAATCTTAACCTTGATATGATGACCTCTCTCCGACACTTCCCTTTGAATAACTTTACATTTATGGATTTTTGTATATTGTGATAGTGCCTTCCTTTGCAGTTGTCCCACTTCCTCTGCCATAATTCTCTCACTGCCTCTCTAATAACTGCTTTTGCTTACCCTTTCCCAAACGGAATACTCAGTATTTCCTCCTTCCTGAATTTAAGCGCCTTCTTAGCGATCCTGTCCGCTCTCTCATTTCCCCCAACACTCTGATATGCACCGTCAACTGTGATACCTTATATAGACAGGTGTGTGCCGTTCTCAATCATGTCCAATCAACTGAATTTAGCACAGGTGGACTCCAATCAAACATTTCAAGGATGATCAGTGGGAACAGGATGCACCTGAGCTACATGTTGAGTGTCATGGCAAAGGCTGTGAATACTTATGTACATGTTATGTTTTCGTTCTTTATTGTTAACAGATTTGCACAAATTTGCAAAAACAGTTTTCACTTTGTCATTATGGGTATTTGTGTGTAGAATGTTGAGGAAAATAATGAATTTAATCCATTTTGGAATAAGGCTGTAACATAACAAAATGTGGAAAAAGTGAAGCGCTGTGAATACTTTCCGGATGCACTGTATGTCCACTTCTCGTTCACACTGCACGATATTGACCCACTGTTAGCGCGTTTTCTCGTTGTACTGCGATCGTGGCGCAGTGAGGTTTGAAGCACCGCACCGTCCTTTGTGCCCTGAATACTGAACATTGAGAAAAATATGCCGAAAAAAGAAGAAGTTTGAAGCTATGTTTGTGTTACTAAGAACAATAGAACGTCGATTCCCCCGGTAGCTGGGCCAGAATGACCGCTCGTGTGGGACAACATCTCTGTGTATTTAAACTGCTGTCTCATTTAATGATGTGCTAACGTCCTTCTGTGTCTGTGGATCCTGACCTGGTGAACACAGGATGGAGCCATGCCTAGTTTATGCTTTACCACACGGACCCACCCGATGGTGGGGACTCGGCCCAGATATCCCTTAAGGTAGATTTAGAAAAGCAAATCTCTTTTGTAAGATGACTTCCTGAACCCTTTTTAATTTAGTTTTTTTACCAAAACTACAACCAACAATGTTATGTGTGTTATCTGTAGAATATGTTTCATAAAAACACACGAGGGGCCCTTGAGCATGTGATCAGAAATAAGAACACAAGCAGGTCTAGGCTCATAGGGCTGCAGCCGCGCGTGACGTCATCTGTGGATGGACGGACACGGAGACTCACACACAGGACCAAATACATAATCACCTGGCGGAGATAATAGAAAGTAAATGGAAAAAACGTAATCATTAAAAAAAACGACATTAAAGCTGCACTGCTGAATAACACAAAGTTCACTGGAGTTGGAGAAGCATTTAGCAGCTCAGGGCCCACAGCGGGTCATGGAGGTCCTCCTCCCGAGTAGCCATAATGTTTTTTTAAAAAAGCATAAAAACAATAAAGACGTGTTTAAATTGGACCAGAATACAAAACTCGTAAAAAAAAAAATCGACTGCGTCTGCCTGCATCGTTACGTTACGTGACTCGGCGGTTTCTCTGCGTCGTTAGGCAACATGGCATTTACAGCGAAGAGGTCCACAAGACTTCTTCGCCCTCCCCCCTCGGGACGGGCCTCTACGTCACGTCTCGTTGGCTTTGAGATGGAGGCAGAGACGTCAAGGATAGAGCAAAGGAGAGGAAGAAGGGAGATGTGTGTGGATGCCTCGTCCCTGTGTGAGGCAGATCCACGCTAAGTGATGAGGCTGAGACACATGAGAGACATGAGACACATGAACCACATGAAAACATGAGACACATGAGACACATGAAAACATGAGACACATGAACCACATGAAAACATGAGACACATGAGACACATGAAAACATGAGACACATGAACCACATGAGACATGAAAACATGACACATGAGAGACATGAGAAACATGAGACACATGAGAGACATGAGAGACATGAAAACATGAGACACATGAAAACATGACACGAGAGATGAACCACATGAAAACATGAGACACATGAGACATGAAAACATGAGACACATGAAAGACATGAGACACATAAGACACATGAGAACATGAGACACATGAAAACATGAGACACATGAAAACATGAGACATGAGACACATGAGAGACATGAGACACATGAAAACATGAGACACATGAGAGACATGAAAACATGACACATAAAAATATGAGACACATGAAAGACATGAGAGACATGAGACACATGAGAGACATGAGACACATAAGATACATGAAAACATGAGACATGAGACACAGGAGACATAAGACACAGGAGACACATAAGATACATGAAAACATGAGACATGAGAGACATGAGACACATGAGAGACATGAAAACATGAGACATGAAACACATGACAACATGAGACACATGAGACATGAAACACATGACAATATGAGACACATGAGAGACATGAGACACATGAAAACATGAGACATTAGACACATGAAAACAAGAGACGCATGAGAGACATGAGACACATGAAAACATGAGACATTAGAAAACACATGATACACATGAGAGACATGAAAACATGAAACACATGAGACACATGAGAGACATGAAAACATGAGACACATGACACATGAAAACATGAGACACATGAGAGACATGAGACACATGAAAACATGAGACGCATGAACACATGAGACATGAAACACATGACACATGAAAACATGAGACACGAGAGACATGAAAACATGAGACACATGACACATGAAAACATGAGACACATGAGATACATGAAAACATGAAACACATGAGACACATGATACACATAAGACACATGAAAACATGAGAGACATAAGACACATGAAAACATGAGACACATGAAAACATGAGACATGAGACACATGAAACATGAGACACATGAGACACATAAGACACATGAAAACATGAGACACATGAAACACATGAGACACATGAAAACATGAGACACATGAAAACATGAGACACATAAGATACATGAAAACATGAGACACATGAAAACATGAGACACATGAAACACATGATAACATGAGACACATGAGACACATGAGAGACATGAGACACATAAGATACATGAAAACATGAGACACATGAAAACATGAGACACATGAAACACATGATAACATGAGACACATGAGAGACATGAAAACATGAGACATGGGACACATGAAAACATGAGACATGAAACACATGACAACATGAGACACATGAGAGACATGAGACATGAAAACATGAGACACATGAAAACATGAGACACATGAGACACATGAGACACATGAAATCATGAGACATGAGACACATTAAAACATGAGAAATGAGACACAAAAGAGACATGAGACACATGAAAACATGAGGCACATGAAACACATGAGACACATGAGAGACAGACGCATGAAACACACTTTAAAAATCCACACTGTGGAAAGGATGTTTCCCTCGTCTCCTGGGACGGCGCGCCGGCCTCACAACTCACCCGGGGGTCGAGGTCCCCGTCACGGCACGTAAACAATGACGATCCCGCTACGTTCAATCTGCTGTGAAACGCTGGGAATGAGTTCAGTGATGAATAATGATCGAGGAATCGGACGCCCGTCCCATGTTAAAGATTATCAAATTGATGGCGACATTTATCAGGGGCTTTACTGTGAGACCCCCAACCCCCCCGATGCTCATGATGAAGGCATCAACTGCGGAACAAGTTTCAGAAATCCGTCATTGATGCTGTTGTTGAGAGAAATGACAGCGCCCTAATAATCCAGATCAAATCCTCTGCATCTGATTGGACCGCTAAAAAAGAGTTACAGATGGATGGATGGATGCTGGGTCTACTGGGGTCTACTGCTGGGAATACTCATATAAGAATGTGTTCAATGTAAGCACAATATAAACTTTAATTTAAGATTTAAATTTGCAGGAGATACAGGCTTTACAGGCCCACACGGTATTTATAATCACATTTCCAATCAACCCAATTACCACAAACTCATCGGTACACGGTGGAGCTGGAGCCCTTCGGGGCCTCCGAGGGCCCGGAGACTCTGTGGAGAAGCCATCCTGGTCGACGATGTGTAATTAGCCGAACACGGCTCCACATTTAAACGTGACATCATTACGTGTCGGCTGAATCGTGAACTTCTGTTATTCCCCGACATCTTTCTGACGCTCTGTGCGTGGATGAGAAACATTTAACAAAATAAAATACACGTCCACTAATGAGATGAAGGTGCAAATTCATCTACTCATCAGGTTTTTAGAGCGATGGGAAATTGTTCCGTGTGAGTTGCACGGCCATGATGGAGTTACGCCACTAGGGGGCAGACTTGCGCCACATCCCCCAAAAGAATTCAGATGAGCAGATAGAAAAACATCAGGTGTGTCAGGATGTGAGAGGATAAATGATCAGGCAAGCAGAAAATGCATCCTGACAACATGCTGATGTTTTTCTATCTGCTCATCTGAATTCTAACAGACAGGGGGGGGGGGGGGATATGGACCAAGATTTTTGCTAAATGGCTTTAGATAAATTTGGGGGGAGATTTCTCGTACATGCTAAAAAACTAAAAAACAAGATTTAATAGTGACGTGCGTGTCCTGGCCCATTAACGTGTGATCATGAAGTGAGATACAGTGTCGGAGCATCGGGGAACTCACTAAAGGTCGAGCCTGAAAAGAAAAAAGAGAACGTTTCATCTCTTCTTCCATGTGGATTTGCTCTTTAATCCCAAACCATAACCCCTCTAAACATACGTGTGGCTGCTCCACCATTTAGGCATTTATTCCAATTAAAGGGGGGTTAAATTCCTCTAATCCTAATCTTTTTTTTTCTTTTTAAATTGAAAGTCGGCATCAATTAGACTTTCAGACAGTTGACATGGCATGTGCAGATTTTCAGATGATCCTCATTTGAGTTAAAAAAAAGAAGGAAAACAATGGGTAGCTAGGGAGTGATCTATTCTCTAGAGTCAATCCTCTATTGTAGCCAGTTTTTAACCCCCCTGTAAGAAAAGTAAAGTACATTTCTCCAGTGGGAAAGGTGGAGTCGGCCTTCACTCTCAGGCGGATGACTTGCAGGTTTTAATCGTCTCCAGCTAAATAAATACATAAAGTCAACAGAGATTTAGAGAGTTATTCAAACACATTCCTGAGTAAACATGCACTCCCCCGAGCTGCCGGACCCCCCTCTGACCGCAGTGGTTTGGCCCCGCTGATCATTCAAACAGAAACACAGCTTACTCATCAGCTTATGATGATGTAACATCTTTACTGTTTATGAAACATGCTTTTGGGTCCGGATCAAAACAGAATTGTCTACTGGCAAAAGGAGTCTCACGGCCTCCTGTTAGCGGGTTTGGCAAATACGCACTAATGAGGGTGTAAACAGGGCCACGCCCACAAACACACACCACCAGATGATCATGGAAGCATGATGGAAACAGGAAATGGCCTTCCCCAAGCAGTTGCCACAAAGTTAGATACTTCAACAACAACATTCACTTATTTTGGGAATTAATGTGCCATAAACAAATAATGTTTGTTTAAAACTATAATTTAAATTTGGTGTTAACCCTCTAGGGCACAGGTGTCAAACGAATTCGGCTCACCACATGATTTTATGTGGCACCTGATGGCTTGAAAGACAACATGATCACCTTTTCTTAAAGAAATGTAAAAAAAATATCCTGTGCTTTTATTTTGAAGGCTTCGTGCTTTTATTAATTGTCGAAATAGCTGTTGATCGACGCCTGATGAGGAGAAAGAATAAGGAATTCTGGGAAGTTTCTCCTCTCAGTCGAACGCGGTCTCTAGCGAGCTCCTTCGTGTTTCAACAATCCAGGAACAGGACTATCGGAGAAGCCGTGATGGAAGTTACCCTCGGGCACTTATCAGAGATCAGTTTATACTCCGTAAATCATAATGTTAACAGCAGCGAGGGGACTTATATTTGCCCTTGGAACAGCAGCTGTGTAAGCGAGCCTGCCCTCAGCGCCTGGGAGCTACACATCACGTCCTCATTGATCTCCTGTCCCGCAAATCAAGACTCATCCCCCCCCCCAAGCCCCGCTGTCAGGTACTCGGGTTCTCCTTTTTATATATATTCCACGCAGACCCCCCCCGCCTGCCCCCCTCTTCCTCGCCCAAAGCCCAGAATTTTTTTGATATGTGTGTGTGACTCTTCCCCCCCCCCCCCACACACACACAAGAAAAGACGCAAGCGGAAGAATCAAAGTGGACAACCTCAAAACCTCCATCAGTATTCCCTCCACACTGGGGGGGGGGGGGGGGGGGGGCTCTTTAAAATAAATCATCATTCCTCTCGGCTGCCGTCGCGGTCGCTTGATCCACAGAAACAAATTGTGAATTGCCTTCGATACGCGAGTTCCGTGACACGCGGGAACACGTCCTAATCGCACGCAGACACACATGGGAAGATAATCTGAGACACACACACACAAACACACACACATTAAGGCTCTCTGAATGTTTAAGGCCTTCTCTCTAGCAGCATCGCTGTTTGGACCGTGTCCTCTCTGCACGCTACGGGATGAAGACAAGCTCTTTCTTCTTCTTCCTCACGGGGCTACGAGGGGGGGTGGGGGGTGAAGACGGAGAAAAAGAAGGGTGGACATCATCGAGAGAGAATGAAGGGAAGAGGGGATGGAGGGAGAAAGTGTGTGATTTCCGCTGGTCTGCCTCCCTCCCAAGAGAGAGAGAAAAGCAGAGGAGGAACACACAGACACACACAGAAACAAAGACAGACAGACACACACTCACAGATGGACACACACACACACAGAAACACACACACACACAGACACTCATAGACAGACACACACACACACATATAAACACAGAAACAAAGACAGACACACACACAGAGAAACAAAGATAGACAGACAAACACAGAAACACACACACACACAGACAGAAAGACACACACACAGATACACACAAAAACACACACACACAGACAGACACACACACCACACCCCCCACGGGAGGACAGGTCCGCAGAGGGCCGAGTGGATGATGAGGAGACGTCCCTGTGGTGGAATCTGATATGATTTGAGGGAGTTGACAGAAATCTGTGAACACATCTCGTTCCCATCATCTCGTCACGCTGAGGAGAAGATCTTTGAAATCAAGCTGCATTAAATGACTTTTCTTCGCCCCTCTGAGCCACATTTGCATTACAAAGCTAGATACTGGATTTTATAAATTTTCAAAGCCCACACCAACAACCGCATTTCAAAGTAAAATCATATAATGATACACCGGCTTCCTTAAATAGCATACAATATGTTATTATGTTAATTATGTTAATATATGTACTGAGTGGGACATTTTAATATGCAACCAGTTGCCAGCTTTGACTCTCAGCTCAAACTGAGGCAGTCTGATACATCGCTGACACTTTCATGAGCTGGACACTGTGAAAGCTCCCTGGTAGCTCTACTGTCAATCACAGTAGCCCCGCCCCTAAAGCGTGCCCTGCTTTATGGTCTGTGTGAGTCTAAATGACCATAATGTACTAAATGATGACATCATGCTGTATAGAAGAAGACTTGAAACTAGAGACTGAGACATAAACTCATGTTTAAAATGTTTAGTGAGGGAATACATCAAGAGAGATGTAGAGTCACTATATAGACTTCTATACAACCAGCGGAGTCGCCTCCTGGTGGTCAGGAGAGGTTAATGCAGCGTTAACACATGAAGCATAGACTTCTATACAACTATACTTCTTAACTTCTAATTTCGACCAAAATAATGTTGACTCATGGATTTCCAGGACTTTAAACCAAATTTCCATGTCCAAACTTTGTGTGATATCTCGGTGTATACACGAGTAATTAAAAAACCATAAATGACAAATGAATGAGACAATAATTTGATTAAAAGTATAAATATGTAAACAAATTTAATTTTTTAAATCAAACTGTGTAAATGAACGTATGAATAACACATTTTCATGACTTTTCCAAAACTTGTGGGAGTTAATTGTTTTTTGAGGACTTTGCCAGGCCTGGAAATAACCATTTTAAAATTCCATGTCTTTTACAGGTTTTTCCATGACCTAACGAACCCTGTTTGGACCTAAAGGAAGTCTTGGCTTCACCAGAACCCCAGAAACATCCCACCCCGCGCCCCAGAGGCTCGTCTGTGGAGATCGCTGATGGGTTTCCGGAACTGACGAATTGCCATTTGGCGAAGTGAAACACTCTTTTTGGGTCTCCCTGAGCTCTAAACAACCGATCTGACTCTTTAGCGTCTAAATGTTCCTCAATGTTCACCAGCCTAGTTTGTCTAACTGCGGCTGCTTCCCAGCTGCCCAGGTATTGTTATGGATGATCCATAAGCGGAACTAGTCGGCTGAAAGCCCCCATAGATCTGAGTGGAGCGCAAACCTCCAGGAGCAACACTTCACAATGCACCGTCACCTCATCCGTTGGTAACACAAGAACATATTGATGGAGGAACTTTAAGGATGTCAGCGTCTTGACTGCACATCATGTCTCATGGCACTCCAAGCATATTTTACTTGAATTATAACACCTCTCCCACCGCCCCCCCAAAGTCTCTGCTGAGCTCCTGTGATTGAAAACAGCCAAAAGGAGTCAATGACTCCTGTCCAGTACCTTCGCACAACATTTCCGCCTCATATAAACTTGAATAAATGGTATTGAATGCAACCTTGGCCCCTGGTGTTGCTCTCCTATGAGCGCTACCTGACTCCCTCCTGTCCACGCCATTACACATGATGAAGAGGGACATCCATCACTCCAACCGGCTGCTCCACTCAGCCATCAGCCAATAACCACGAGTAAAAAACGACAGAAACAAACTCCTCTTGTTACAAATCATTTAGACAACTGAGACATTCTTACGTGGACTGGCTAATGAGGTGATTACCAAATACAGGCTTGTATATCGCCGCCATTAAGCCGTGTAATGTTGCTGCTGTCCCTCTGGACGAGATTTGCTAATTCATGCTCTTTAAAAAAAAAGGAAGAGGAAGGACATTCATTAGAAATATCTGCAACGGGGACAATCATTATTTTGCTTGCAAAGTGATGTCTTCTGCTGGATCGCGGTCTCAAGTGTGCGGGTGGAGAAAAAAAGGAAGAAGTGCGAAATCATTTTATTCTGCTATGTGTTAACCAGAGAGACGGATGCGAGCTGCCAGATAAGATTCAGGCTTCAGTGCTGCTTTCTAAAAATGACCCTGATGGGATGGAGCAACCTCAGCTCAGGTGTGACTGAATTGAGTTTCTTTCCAACGGCTCTTCAAGGGTTTGGACCGCCGGAGAGGATAATAAAAAGAACTGACCTTAAATAAGAAATCTGGATCTATATTTCTGATGTTTTTCAGGTTTAGTGTTGTGATGTCTTGTTTTCATCGTATCCGTTGAGACCCTATATGAAGAGAGACGTCAACACTTCTCAATACAATACAAAGAAATTAAACAAACTACGTCTCGAACACATTTCCCTCAAAGATGGGTTGGTGTTCATTTGAGGTAGTTCTATTCACGCTGATATATGTTACGCAATTAGTTCTACGACGCAAAAAAAGGGGGCGTGGCCTCATGATTGAGGGCTGAGAGATGCACTTCAATGTTAACTTTCTATAACCGCGACTGTATGTTATCTACGTGTCTGCTGACACTTTCTCTTCATAGGATATGAATCATGTAAACGTGAGCTAAGCTAGCTGGTGACACGTGGGGAGGTTTCTGGAACACGTATCGTAATGCGGCAATTTAATCACAAATATTTATAGAGATTTTATGGTTAGTTGTTGTGTCTTTCGAAACCAAACAGCTTTCGAGCTCCAGTTCTGCCGATGAAGACAAGTGTCTTAGACATGCAGTCTCTCTATTAGCCAGCAGGGGGCGACTCCTCTGGTTGCAAAAAGTCTTTGAGAGAGTTACATCAATTATTTTCTTGTAATATGTGAGCACCAGAGGCGTTTGTAGGATGCAAAGAAAGGGGGGAGGGGGGCTAAGCCCCAAGGTGAGCGGCATGCTAGGGAGTGTATCTGTATCTGATTACACAAGAGACAACATTTCAGGGTCATAGTGATATGTTATGCTCAATTGAACACTATTACTGAAATATGAACTAGTTCAGTGTCAAATATACCATTCAATGGAAAAATATAATAATAATATATATTAAAGCAAAGAATAGAGAGATGTCGATAGTTTTTTCTTGTGTATAGCCTCCCTAAAATAGGCCTAATGACGCCCAAACAAAATAAACAACCCGTTATGTCAAGTTAGACTATTATTAAGTTATGATGCTTCGTTATTGTTGATGGAATATTTCCTCCTAAACACAGATTTTAAACCGGTTGAGAAATATGCATTCTCTATTGTTTAGCCCGTAACTTCATGTCATTTTCTTTATAAGGTGTAGCTACCCCCCCCCCCCGGCCTTGCTGGCTGAGCTTCACTTCCTGAGTGGAATACAAAGTTAACATCAAGATGGCCTCACAGCTCTATTCGGGTTTCGGTACCTTACATACTGCTGTTATATAATTAAGTATATTCCTTTTAACAAATATAAATCAAGTTCCAATTCAACGATGTAGAGTCAATGACTTTATATTAAGCCAGTAGCTGTCGGTCTGTAAGATTTAATTTACCAGGCCGAATAATCAAGTTGGAGAGTGCTACTGGCTCGCTTACAATCCAACTTGTGCAAATGAGCCCCATTCATTAGCAAAATGAGAAAAAAAAGAGTCACAGATGGATAACCCAAAATCAAGAGTCGCATCACAACGTGAGTGTTATTTTCCTTTTTAAATTATTTTTAGTCTCTAGCTGCAGAAATGGCTCTGCGTGTGTTCTTATGTCAGAATAAAAAATCTGAATTTAGATCTGGTGCATCTTCCCGTAGACGTGTTCTCTGTCACATCCAGTTGCCATGGAAACCCCCTCAACACCAATATCCTGCCATCCTGTCAAGAGGGGAGCTGGCGCTGATGCATGATGTGTGTTTTGCCAATCAGCGTCCCGTCACTCTGATTATAATTGTTTAAAAAAAAGATTTGAGCTCTATTTTAGGATTATATATTAAGATTCTGAATCATTTATCCCTTTTTTCCCCCTGCGGTTATTCTAAAGATTTCTCAAACAAATAAACCTCATGATAATATTCTCTTAATATGCCTCTGATATTCCAACGAGGGCTTAATGTTCCTCTGTGGTAAAGTAGGCTTCTCAACACTAAATTTATGGAGCGAGCTTCATTATTCTTTATACTACTCCCATGACATCAATTCAACAGGACATCCTATGCAGCGGATCATTTTCACTGCGATTACCATCAGACGCTACAGTTATTATATATCATGAGGGCTCAGACCAACAAAATGCAAATCAAGTGAACAGCAGGGGAATGGTTGGCTGTGATATGTACCGGAGCAGATACAGAATCACCGAAGGTCTAAATCTCTATTAACCGCCGGCATCCCCAGCGCCGCCATGAAATACATAAATGGTGATGAAGTTTACAGACCTGACAAGCAATGACAAGGTTATCATAACTTACGCCAACACACACACACACACAGCCTCTGTGTTAACCCCCCTGTCCCTGCCTTGGATAGTTTATGACGTTGGGCTCAAGCGCATATATAACATCGGTACGGAGGGCTTATCTGAATACCACAGCTCCCACTGCTTATCGGGGGTATTCTCACGTCACTCCTCTGTGAGGGGTTTACTGTAAGCCCGCTAAGTGGCTCTCTGCACGATGGGAAAGTCCCACCTGTCACTACCGATCAAAACCGTAACAAAAAATGAATAATTATATGGCTTTTTTTGTGTGGAGCCGCTTAAATTCAAAGACGGTTGGTATCATTTTAGGTAGTTCTATTCATGCTGATGAATGTTACGCAATTAGTTCTACGATGCAAAAAAAAGGGGCGTGACATAATGATTGACGGCTGAGAGATGTACTGTCCGTTAACTTTCTATAACTGTGACTGGATGTTATCTGTGTGTCTTCTGACACTTTTGTTCTTAGGATATGAATCACGGAAACGTTAGCTAAGCTAGCTGGTGACACGTGGGGACGTTTCTGGAACATGCGTCAAAATATACACGAATATTGAGAGATTTTATGGTTAGTTGTTGCGTCTTTCAAACCAAACAGCTATACAGTTAAGTCTAGCAGCTAGGTGTCTCTCATGCTAAAAATCAACAATTGGCCTTTTCTAAATAAGTTACGCAGTATGCACCAGGCGGCAACCTGCAGTTCTTGCATTCTCCCAAATAGCCAGCAGGGGGCGACTCCTCTGGTTGCAAAAAGTCAACGACGTCACCTGTCACTGCCGATCAAAACCTTTAGCCTATAGGTTTTACTATTAAATTCAGGACAATAAACTTAACCTTGACTTTTAGTTGACAACAAAAATGCGTGGCTTCCATTGTCGTGTGACATGAGATTGATTCTTCGTGAAGTTCACAATACAATAACGAAATGAGAAGACGCTTGAATTCCATTTCACTGCTTCGGTTTTAGCGTCCTGGTATTTGTGCGTGCTTAGTTATTTATATATATATATATTATGGTTGCTTAGTTGCGTCTTTCCAGCTACGACAAGTTAAAAAACGACTACCGGGGAGCAGAGAGGGACATGCACCAAGAAATGTTAAATCATGTGCTGAAACTTCTGGATGTTGAACAGTTTGTCTATGTTCAGGGACTTACTGTGAAGGTGCGGTTATATCGGATGAACTAGGGAGGTCCCGTTCCTCTCAGAGGTCGCTATCGGGGCCAATCAAGGCAGTATCGGCGATATTGAATCCATCCGGTTCTTCGATTTACGTTAGCCGTACTCGAGAAGCTTTTCATGCAACAACATCCCCACCCCTCCACCACTCTGGTGAGCTTCCCTGTGTGCGAGGAGGGACCGAGCCCCGCGTCCAACAAACAACACATACCTTGAGCTACAGCAAAGGAAAAAAAACGCAGCAGGAGAGCATTTATTTGTGTTGTTCACCAAATTTATGTGCACTCGATTCATTTCCGCTCAGCGTTCAGCGAGCCAGCTGGCGACTGCGCTCCCCACGCCACTGCCGTGCCACCAAAGGGCCGCGAGCTAAAAGCCAATTAGGGCAATTTATGAATGAGGGGAAAATGGTTTGTTATTTTGCGTTAAAAAAAAATCAAAAACCTTGCTTTCTAACTCGGATGCATGATGTTCTCGGTGTGTTTGCGCTGCGCAGCTCTGTTAGCTGGCTAAACAGAAGTATTGGATTGTGACTCTGTATCAGAAGATACTCAATATCAAATGACTCGGACCTGGAGAAAATAAACTTGTTCGGGACATGTATATAAAACAAATTGAAAGTGGAAGAGGTCCCAGGTGACCAAACACATGGCGACTTGTGGGAAAACCCTCTAAAACCACAAACTGCGTCGTGGATTAAACAAATCAAGACACCACGTATAAGTGAGTTGCTTGGTGTATTTTATGTTTAATTACTTTGGACAAAGCCAGGTCTTTATGTCTTTATGCAAGGCTTAACCGAAAAGCTCCAAACCTAATGCACAGACATGACATTGGCATTGATCTCCCCATTAGACTCCGAATGAGCACGTTAGCCTAAAAATGTTGAACCACTCCTTTAACCAGCAGACACTACGTGTGCCAAAGTGGAAACTGATGGAACCTAGAGCGTTCTAGTTTTTAGCGTAGATGCGTATTGATTAGTTTAGCAATTAGCATCCGCTGACTTGATGCTTGTTGGACAGACTTTTAATGTAGCTTCTGTACTGTGGCAGCTGTCCCCAATCTGGCCTCGGCTGCTGGCTGGTTGGTAATCAGTCAGCAGCCGATGCTGCTTGTATAAAAGGGCATCAGAGCTGGAGGGAGAGGGGAAGTGAGCAGAGGCGCAGTCTTGCGGTCTGCTTGGTTAGGGATGAGAATTGATACGATTTTAACGATTCCGATGCCTTATCGATTCCTGCTTATCGAATCGATTGTTTTATCGATTCTTATTGGGCAAGGGGTGAAAAAAAGAGCACAAACGGGTTTATTTACATTAATTTTCTTTTCTATAATTTTCTATAATGCTGCACACACCATATACAGTATGTATATACACATTTACATTTTTTTAAATAACCAAAAACATTTATACATATTCCTCTTGAACTTAAAATAAAACTTACATCACTTAAATAAAATGTATTCTGTTTAATTTAAACATGTTCCTAGAAATTACAGTGCTCCTTCCTTTTTTAAAAAGGGTATATGAACTGAGCTGCCAAAAATGAAACAAGCAGTGGCAAATACCAAGTGTGCAACCATCAATTGTATGGATCATCAACAATTCTTGTGCAGAAAAATAAGCATGTCTGCTTTCTCCGGGAGGATACGTGATCTCTCAGGACTTACTGTGTCTCCAGCCGTGGAGAACACTCTCTCAGATGGAGTGGAGGATGCCTGAACACAAAGATATGAGGAGGTGTACAAGACGTGCTAGCTGTAGGCCAGTGGTCCCCAAACTACGGTCCGCGGGCCGGATCCGGCCCACCTCCACATTTGGCCCGGCCCCCTGAACAATACCAGAGACCCGTTCCGATTCATTATTTTTTTCACCTGCCTGCCGCTGGAGATTGCAGTGAGACGCGGAGAAAATGTGAAATGGTGCTCTTCGCAATAAAACATCTTTGATGGGACGTGTCGCGTCTCGGCCAATCAGCGTTCAGATGTCCACAGCGTTTGGGAAGTTGGGTTAGCTTGAATGTTAGTCCACTACATCTGCTGCTGTCACGCTGCACGGTGTAGCGATGCTAACAAAGTACCCGTACGTTAAAAACGATGTGATTTAGCATATTTTTAGTACCGATACTTCATTAAAAGAGCAATCAGAGCGCACGCGCAGTGCTCACAGCGAGTGGTGCGCGCATCGCTCAACCCGTGATGCGCGCACACTCTCACTAGCCAATGCCGGAGCTCAAATGTATGCTTCAAACGAAGGGACAGAAGATAACTTGATCGACTACACACAAAGGCAAATTGCTTCACACAGTGAGTGGTTGTGATCACTTTTGAGGAGTTTACCTTAACTAAGGATGGGTTAAATGCAGAGAACTAATTTCCTGTATTTAATTCCATGCTGTGTTCAAGTGTATATATATTTGTTGTATTTCCTCCCTTCGACGAAATAGACTTTTTACACACGTTACAAGTGGCGTAGTTGTCATTTTGTCGTGTGAAATAGAGCCAAACTTTTGAACGCTTCTGCCTCGTTGCCATGTTTGCTGCAGTCTGAAGAAACTAAAAAAGTTTGCGCATGCGCAACGCCACAGAGGACCGTTAGCAGAACCGTTAAAGAATTTGGCTGACGATCCCAAACAATCGGTTCACTGGGAACCGGTTTTAAAACAGAACCGGTTCTCGATTCCCATCCCTATGCTTGGTGTGTGTTGCCCACTGTAGCAGGTCTCACGCCGCTACCCGTGGGTTTCCCCCACCAGCACCAAGGATCAGCCAGGCACCAAGAGGTTTCGTTGAACGCCATGTTTATTTCGGCAACACACACACACCAAGTAGACCGCAACACTGTGCCTCTGCTCACTTCCCCTCTCCCTCCAGCTCTGATGCCCTTTTATACAATCAGCATCGGCTGCTGACTGATTGCCAAACAGTCAGAGCAGCTGACTGATTATTTGTTTATTTATTGGATCCCCATTA
Source organism: Pseudoliparis swirei (assembly GCF_029220125.1). NCBI lineage: Eukaryota > Metazoa > Chordata > Actinopteri > Perciformes > Liparidae > Pseudoliparis > Pseudoliparis swirei. The sequence continues at coordinate 12,371,054 of NC_079400.1, forward strand.
GCTGACGCTAGTGATGGTGAGATGAAGCCTCATGAGGCATCGAACCACTTCAGCCAATTGGTTCGAAAAAGGGTTCATTTCTCGAAGCTTCATGTGCTCACGAAACCACCTAGTGGCCAAGTGTATAATCACAGGCAGCTGTATCTGAACCACATAATGTGATGCATTGAATTGTTGTGTCTGTTATGGCTGTTGGGAATGACTATGAATTACAAAAATGGATGACCAAATCATTTCTGTACATAAATTATCACATGTGCATAATAAAATATTTTTTTAATGTATTCTGTTTGTGTAAATGTTCCCAAAATGGTAGTATCATATGATATGGCAGGTTGTGTAATAATGTTATGTCACTTTAGGAAAATGGCATGGGCTTAAGCAGGCAGAAGAAAGTGAACGTTTGTGTGTGTAACTAGGAAGAGGGGACTGAATATGCTTGTGTAACTTGGACAGTGATGTACAGGACAAGGGACATTTTATTCATTTGTATTCAGAAATAACAGTTTCTCAACAGTTCCATCTTATCACCTATCCTTCTCTCCTCACTCTCCTAACTGTCCAAACTATCTCTCTCTCTAAACTCTCCAAACTCTCAACCAACAACCCACATTTTGAATGGAGCCTGAGGGGTTTATATTGCCGTCAAACCTCCCGGCAAAATCTGAACCACTTCCCGAAGCAGTCACGTGGTACAGCCGGGCAGCGAGGCTTCGGACGTCATCATTTTTGGCTCCTCCCCTAAATGAAGCACGCCTTGATATGCGCTTCGAGGAAACGCCCCCTCCATTACTCGACACACGCTTCGAAGCGTCGTAACAACACTAGCTGACGCCTTAGCGACCGCTAATCTTCCTGGGGTCCACAGAAAGGACAACATACAATACATACAAAACATATCGTGAAACCAACAGTTAAAAATAGTACATGGTAAAAAAATAGTGCAGTCAGATGCTCAATACAGTTGAAGGATAAGATATGTTATGCAAATCAACTTAATTCATACAAAGAAAAAGAAAATCAGATGACTAAAAAGCAACAGAATACGTCAAGTGGTGAATGTTCTTAGGTGCGCCTTTAATTGTTTTTTGAATGACAAATTATTACTCGTGAGTTAAATGAGGAGGTAGTAAGTTCCAAGCGGTAATTGCACGATAGATAACAGTACGTTTGAGGAGGTTAGTTCTTGGGGTTGGCGGTATCAATTGACCTAAAATAGCATTCCTTGTGTTATGGTTATGTCTGTTAAATGTGTATTGTAACTGATTGAAGAAATATACCGGTGTCTGATTAAATACTACTTTCCTGAAAAACATGAGAAGACAAAAGTGAAGTTGAGTTTCAACTGAGAACCATGACAGGCGAGAGTGCATATGCAGTATTAGTTCTAACTGAACACTGGAGTGCTAATCTGGCAGCTCTGTTTTGAACCATTTGTAGTTTATGTATGTCCTTCTTAGCAGCCACTGCCCATATGAATGGCCAGTACATCAGATGACAAAAGACCAGGGAATGTAACACCTGACAAACAATAGGGAGAGGTAAATAAGCAAAGCACTTTCTGGTCATAGCTATACCCCTTCCCATCTTCGTGACAATGCCGTCGATACGCTCAGACCACGACAACTGTTCATCCAACACTACACCCAGTAGTTTGACCTTCTGGACCTGTTCTATCGCTGAACCTGACATTGACAGGTGAAGCTTTGTGTCACCGTTAAGTGTATTCCTAGAGCCAAACACAATGCATTTAGTTTTAGAAATGTTCAGGGCTAGCTTATTCACTTTCACCCAATCAGACACTCTCTCCAGATCCTGATTCAGAATGGTAGCAAGTTCCAGTTTGTTTGAAGAATTGCTGTACAGTGTTGTCATCAGCATACATTACCATGTTGGAATTTTTAATTGACAAAGGGAGGTCATTTGTGAAAATGGAAAAGAGTAAAGGGCCCAAGCAGCTCCCCTGTGGAACCCCACAGCTGACATGTCTACAGTCTGATAAACTACCATTATAAAAGACTCTTTGAGATCTCTGAGAGATAGCTAACCATCCAAGAGAGTGCAGTTCTGCTGAATCCATAACTTTCAAGTTTTGTAATCATAATGTCATGATCAATTACATCAAATGCAGCACTAAAGTCAAGCAAGACTGTGCCGACCATTTTCTTATTGTCCATCTGTATCAGCCAATCAGTTAGCTGGGCAAGGGCAGTAGCTGTTGAGTGATTAGGTCTGTATGCATGTTGGGAACTAGTAATGAGGTTATTCCGAATAAAATAATCCTGTATTTGTTTGAAAACAATTTTCTCCAATAATTTACTCAAAATGGGGAGTATACAAATTGGATGGCTATTTACACATGTGAAGGCAGATTTCTTGTCCTTAGGTATAGGAATCACTTTCGCCACCTTCCAGACCTTTGGGCATACACTATACTTTAAGCAGTTGTTGAAGATGTGACATATTGGTATAGATAAGTGAACAGAAGCAAGTTGCAGCAGTTTACCATCTAAATGGTCTATACCAGCCATTTTATCGGTCGGCAGAGACGACAACATTCTCTCGATTTCAGGGGAAGTTACCTGCACAAAATCAAATTGGCAGTTTTTGTCCAACATCATGTAGTTCTCAATCAGTGTGCATGAGGAGGAGCCATCGGTGGGTCTCAAGTTTGTTCTCAGATTATCAACTTTACTCGTAAAATCGTTATTAAAATAATTAGCAATCTCTTCTGGTTTTGTGAGAAACGAACCATTGTTTATTATATTAGGCTTTGCATGATGTAAAGACCTACCCCATTATATCATTCATAATTCTCCAGAGTTTCTTCCCATCATTCTTTGAGTCGTCAATTTTGCTTTGGTAATACTCTCTCTTTTTCCCTCTCTTCAATTTAGTTACTTGATTTCTTAATTTACAATATATTTTCCTATCAGACAGTGAGCCAGATGTATCAGCTACGAGTTTTGCCTCATTCCTTTGACCCATAAGTGTTTTCAAATCACTACTGACCCATGGGGCACACTTTGCCTTTACAGTTGTTGTTTTTTAATGGTGCATGTTTATCCGCAATGTTCATAAATAATTTCATGAATATATTTAGGGCCAAAACAGGGTCCTCCTCTTGACACACTATAGACCAGTTAACATTCATTACATCCTCCATGAAAGATTCCACTTGGAAATGTTTGTATAACCTTTTATGTATAATCCTACAGGCAGCTTTTGGGATTTTTGTTTTCCTTTTAAGAGCTATTAAATTGTGATCACTGAAACCAAGAACTACTGACGCGGCTTTAGAGCAGTGTTCAGGGGTGTTAGTGAAGAAATGATCAATACATTTAGATTTTTTTCCCATTCTTATTAGTACTAGTTCTAGTTGGTAATGTAATAGTTTGAGTAAGGTTGCAAGCACTGGCTACAGCAAGAAGCTTCTTTTTTAACGGACAATTTGAAAACCAATCGGTATTCAAGTCACCCACAAAAAATACTTCACGGTTATCATCACTCGATTTATCCAACATTTCACAGATCGAATCTAAGCATAACATGTCCGCACTAGGCGGCCTATAGCAGCAACCAACAAGTATGGGTTTAGTTTGTGGCAGATGAACTTGCAACCACAGTGCCTCAATGTCACACATCATTAAATCCCCTCGTACACTTACTGGAATGTTATTCTGGACATAAAAAGCCACACCACCCCCATATCTGTTCCGGTCTTTCCTGAACAGTGTATATCCATCAACCGCTAGTTCTGCATTTTCAAATGAGGGATCTAAATGTGTCTCAGATACTGCAAGTATATGGATGTTGTTTGGTAGCATCATACAACTTAATTCATGGATCTTATTCCTTAAGCTACAGATGTTTACATGAGCAATCAGCATGCCTTTGCCTGGGATATTAAGAGTTGTTGAGCCCATAGTAAAAAAGACACCGAGCAGTAAAAAGTTACATTGCGAGAGTAGGGCTTAATGACCCGAATCACTCACAAGATTGATGGTATTCTCGCTTCGTCGTTGTCTTGAAGGAGGATGTGTTATCAGTCTGTCGTGCCGGAGAAAGGCAATGTCCCCTCTCTCACGCGCAGCCCTCATGGCTGGCATGAGATCCCTCCTCTTCTGGCGGACAGCATCCGTAAAGTCCTCGTTGATAAAAACGTTAGTCCCTTTTAGGTGTTTGGCATTCTGAAGAGCAGCTACTTTGTCCTTGTATCGAAGGAACTTGATGACTATCGGCCGCGGTCTATTGCCGTTTACGCCAGGCCTTCCCGTTCGATGAGCGCGCTCCAGTTCCACCTCCCGGTTGCTCCCGAGCTGCAGATTCTCCGACAGTAACCGCCGTACCTTGTCCTGCACTTCAGCCCATCCTTCGTTTTCTGTTTCCGCCATCCCATCGATGACCACGTTATTTCTCCTGGACTGGCCCTCGAAATAGTCAATTTTCTCGTTGACAGCCTGTAACAGGACCGTGTCCGTTACCCGTGGGTTTCCCCCCCCAGCACCAAGGATCAGCCCGGAACCACGAGGTTTGGTCGAGAGACATCTTTTATTCAGCAGCACCCACACCCAAGCAGACCGCAAAACCTGCACCTCTGCTCACTCTCCTTCCCTCCAGCTCTGCTGCCCTTTTATACAGGCAGCATCGGCTGCTGGCTGGTTGACAATCAGTCAGAGCAGCTGACTGATTGTCAACCAGCCAGCAGCCGAGGCCAGATTGGAGACAGCTGCCACATATCCCCACCACCCGATTTAGGCCGGGGCTCCATCCGGCCTAACCTACTCCCCCTCCCCCCCATGAGATCTTGGGCAGAGGAGGGGGCTCTGGGGGACCGGGCTCGGGACGTGGGGGCTCTGGGGGACCGGGCTCGGGACGTGGGGGCTCTGGGACCGGGGAGCTGAAGCCCGCTGGGCCGGGAACGGGAGCCGGGACCGGCGGGATGGAGCCGGAGCAGCGGTAGCTGGCACCTCCGACAGGGCCCGGGGATCCGGAGTCGGCCCTCCACCGACGGGTCGGCTCGGGGTTCGACGGCAGCTCCGACGGGTCCTGGACCTCGGGGGTCGGCAGCTCCGACGGGTCCTGGACCTCGGGAGTCGGCAGCTTCGACGGGTCCTGGACCTCGGAGGTCGGCAGCTCCGACGGGTCCTGGACCTCGGGGGTCGGCAGCTCCGACGGGTCCTGGACCTCGGGAGTCGGCAGCTCCGACGGCTCCTGGACCTCGGGAGTCGGCAGCTCCTGGACCTCGGGAGTCGGCAGCTCCGACGAGTCCTGGACCTCGGAGGTCGGCAGCTCCGACGGGTCCTGGGGAACGGGGTTCAACCGCAGAGCCGGCGGGACCAGGAGGGCCTTGAGGACCCGGCGGTTCTCCTCTGCCTGTGCCCGCCCCATCTCCTCAATTCTGGCCAGAATCTGGCCCAAGGTGCTCATCAGCTCCTCCTCTGGTTTCCCAGACTCCATCCCTTCCAGGTGCTGGGTTTCCGGGGGACCCACGTTGGGCTCCAGTGTAACAGGACCGTGTCCGTTACCTGTGGGTTTCCCCCCCCAGCACCAAGGATCCCCCCGGAACCACGAGGTTTGGTCGAGAGACATCTTTTATTCAGCAGCACCCACACCCAAGCAGACCGCAAAACCTGCACCTCTGCTCACTCTCCTTCCCTCCAGCTCTGCTGCCCTTTTATACAGGCAGCATCGGCTGCTGACTGATTGCCAATCAGTCAGAGCAGCTGACTGATTGTCAACCAGCCAGCAGCCGAGGCCAGATTGGAGACAGCTGCCACACAGCCTTAATGTTATCCCTCATAATGTCCTGTTGTTTACTGCCGCAAACAGTCAGATGATTTGCATTGGCAGATTTCAGGTTATCCATTTCATTCTGGGTGTATTGAATGCTCATTTTGAGATCTTGCAAGTCCTTTAACATGTTATCCATGCGTTTGTTCGTAGAATCCATTATCATTTCAACAAAACATTTGAAGCTCTTCTCTTGTTGTTGGATAATCTCCCCGAAAACCTCCTTTTGTTGTTGTAGGAGTTCACGTACCTGAGTTATAGTAACCATATCGAGCAGACACCGCGCACGGGTTTTGCTCATAGATCAGTGCGTCAACAAGCAGTTCTTGTCGGCACGGTCTTGTGAGCTAGCTGCTGTTAGGATGACTTTGAAGATGACATTTTCCAGCCACCAGCTCTGATCCAAACCACCGGCGCGCCGCTTTGGTTGTGTAGTGGGTAGTGTGACAAACATCACAGAGAAAGAAGTGTCTAATTGAAAGAGACTCTCTCCCTCTCTCTGTGTTTGTGTGTGGAGGCTAGATCTAGTGGAAACTGATGGAACCTAGAGCGTCCTAGTTTTTAGCGTAGATGCGTATTGATAGTTTAGCAATTAGCATCCGCTGACTTGATGCTTGTTGGACACATTTTTAATGTAGCTTCTGTACTGTGGCAGCTGTCTCCAATCTGGCCTCGGCTGCTGGGTAATCAGTCAGCTGCTCTGACTGATTACCAACCAGCCAGGGGAAGTGAGCAGAGGCGCAGTCTTGCGGTCTGCTTGGTGTGTGTGTGTTGCCCACTGTAGCAGGTCTCACGCCGCTACCCGTGGGTTTCCCCCACCAGCACCAAGGATCAGCCAGGGACCAAGAGGTTTCGTTGAACGCCATGTTTATTTCGGCAACATACACACACCGAGCAGACCGCAACACTGCGCCTCTGCTCACTCTCCCGTCCCTCCAGCTCTGCTGCCCTTTTATACAAGCAGCCGAGGCCAGATTGGGGACAGCTGCCACATATCCCCACCACTTGATTTAGGCCGGGGCTCCATCCGGCCTAACCTACTCCCCCTCCCCCCCATGAGAGCTTGGGCGGAGGATGGGGCTCAGGGGAACCGGGCTCGGAAGGAGGGGGCTCTGGGGAACCGGGCTCGGAAGGAGGGGCTCTGGGGTCGACCGGGATGGAGACGGGCCCCGGGGATCAGGGGTCGGCAGCGGCGTCGGGTCACGGGGAATCAGAGTTAGCCTTCCGCCGATGGGTCCCGGGGAACAGGGGTCGTCGGCAGCGCCGCCGGGTCCTGGACCTCGGGGGTCGGCAGCTCCGACGGGTCCTGGGGCTCTGGAGTCGGCAGCGCCGACGGGTACTGGCGAACGGGAGTTGGCCGCAGCGCCGGCGGGCTTTGGAGGGTCTCAAGGAACAGGCGGTTCTCCTCCGCCTGTTCCCGCCGCATCTCCTCTATTCGGGCCAACATCTGCCCCAAGCTGCTCATCAGCTCCTCTGCCTGGTCTGGCTCCATCCCTTCCAGGCGCTGGGTTCCAGCGGGCCCCATGTTGGGCTCCACTGTAGCAAGTCTAACGCCGCTACCCGTGGGTTTCCCCCACCAGCACCAAGGATCAGCCAGGCACCAAGAGGTTTCGTTCGAAGACATGTTTATTTCGGCAACACACACACCGAGCAGACCGCAACACTGTGCCTCTGCTCACTCCTCCTCTCCCTCCAGCTCTGCTGCCCTTTTATACAAGCAGCATCGGCTGCTGACTGATTGCCAATCCTCTACGCTTAAACAGTTGGAATCAAGAGGTCCGGAACAACTAACAAATATAACTTTTGGATAAATGTGGCGCATCCCAGGCCCTCTTCCTGTTTTCTGTCACAAAGCGGCCGATCGGCCTAATCGGTCTGATGCAAAAGTCGATGTGTTAATAATCCGTTAATATCACTGACGGTCTCTACATTGTTTACTTAACATTACAATCGGGAGAAGCTAGTTTCCCATTTCAAAGCTTTATTGATCAGTGGGCCCGAGCATCATGTTTCTGCCGTCAACATCAACATTCTCAGATAGTCTTGATGTCACTTCATCAACAGGAGAAATCTACAAAAACAGCTATAAACAGCACAGCGTGAGGGGCAGAGCACGGTTATTGATCAGATGGATTTAAACAGCTGAATGTCAGAATTGAGATAGAATTGCTCCTAATAAATCTCAATATAAAGCTCATTTGGGTATTACAATCAGCCTATTAATAATATTGTTAATAACACTTGGAAATGAACTCTATCCATCTCCTGAGTGAGCATAAATAATTCACCATCTAGATTTGAGGTGCCATTAGAGCAGCATATCGGCTAAATGTTTTCTGTTTCAAAATCAGACAAAACATTAATTAATCGGAGCGTTCACATCGAACATAGTATCAGGGAAGAAGGGAGGCGCATAGAATCAGCTGTTTGTCGCTCGCAGTGCAGTTTTAGCTCAATCAATTATTTATAGCTATTCTTTTTTTAATATATTTGTTATTTTTAGGATCGACAATCGGTTGACGATGGGAAAAACTCAACCAATGTGATCTTGTATGTATTTTATTCTATTTAATGTTTTTAACTATCTGGACCTTGAGTGTGAAATACAAGTTTAATTTATTGATTGATTGACCATATCAATTCATGGTCAGGGGCACCACTAATTAATACACTGATAATACACAGTAAGTGACCCATCCTAGCCCACCGCTCCTGGTCAGAAACCCTGTTGTTGGACAAAGAAAACAAGCGATGTGAAGAGGTGAAGGACAATAGTACAAAGTGCGGTGGCAGATCTCGGCAAGATGAAGTCTGACGCTGAACTGAACTACGTTTCTTTTAGCCCGGTAAGTATAACAAACGTCTTTTTAGTGCAAACAAAAACACGAACCGTACTGTAAAACACATTCCAAGTGTCCTCGATGGAGGGTTGGTCCGGTCTTACGTGCAGATTATAAGGTATCAGTGTTATTCAGACCGTTTAAGCTGTTTATGGAATGGACAAAATTAGGTTGAATTACAGTGGCGTGCCGTGGGCCTGGGCCTTCAGTAAGGTCCGACAGTCCCACCCGAATTAATCCACCTCTTATTACCATCATTATGACGCCATGGCTCTAGACACTATACAGTTAGACAGAGACGCAGTATAACCAGGTGTTGCTTCACCTTGAAATTGACATTTTTATTCAGAGAATTGCAGGGGAAGAGTATAATACAGTACAGTTCAACTAATAGGCAAGAACATAGTCGAGTGCAACAGAGTTATATTAATATTAGTCTTCTATCCATTTCTGGTCCACAAACTTTAAACTTTAAGTCCAACTTTTTTTTACAGTGTGTTCACTAAACAGCGCATTGTCGCACCCAAAGCAGTTTCACCGTGATGATGAAGATGAAAGTTCCTGTTTACCCAAACACAAGACACAATAATGAGTCTTTTCAATCTTTCCCTCTTGTTCTTCACCTTTTCATTGTGCAGATCGGTTGCCCTGTGCGCTTGTTCGTTGATCTGTAGATCCACTCGGGTGTCCACAAAAGTTTTCAAAGCACCATTGCTTGTAAGTGCCGAGCCGTACTTTGGTGTCTCGTTGCTGCCTTGGTTAGACAACTCAAGTTTGCAAAGCCAGTGTGGCTCCCAACACCAAATCGATCACTTGCAAATAATAGGCATTCCCAGTAGTCCGGGGAGCAGAGCTTCTCGGAGCCTGAGCCATTGATAGCGCTCGGAGTTGGAACTTTGAAAGTGGCGAACGAACCCCTTCCCCGCCTGTGACGGGCTTTGTAGCGTCGGCGTCGGTCTTAAAGTTCGTCTTGAGAATGGCGTTATAATTATATCCTCGACCAAATCGATATCTTCTTCTCCTGCTTCCGCCATTGTGGGTTGAAAAAACAGCTTAGTAGTACGCGAATTAATTCGTTTATCAAATTCAGTTTCCTAGTTCTGAGGTTCTGCATCTACCTGCCCATAGGCCCCACCTCTCAATATTGGTAATCCAATCAAAAGACGTGCACGCACTACGCCTGCTAGCTGGTTCCGGGGCCAGCTAGCAGGCCTACAGGAGCCAACTCTAAAGCTGATTGGTTGACACAAAATGTTCATTCCCATTCACTTTAAGCTACCAGCGCCCGCAATGTTGATTCTGAAGGCCTAAGGGCAGATTTGAGCCCCCTGGCAACACACGATGGCTGAATATGATTGGATAAAAGATCTAACATAAAGACCAGCCCTCCAAATCTCAACCTGGGGCTGGAAGCAGTGCAACCAAGAGGAAAGCTATGAAATGAAGAGTATAACTCTTACTCTGGGGAATAATCTAATACATATTTGTGGGAACATTTATTTAAAAAAAAAAAAATATTCTGATGATGTTTAGGCTAGCAGAGAAGGCCTTGCTGGCCCTGACGGCCCACCACTGATGAATTAGTGCCCCGATATAATCGATACATTATTTACAAAACTGTATTAAACTATTGATAAATAGCAGTTGATTAGAAAAGAGTAAGGATTCTTTGTAAAATACATCAATAAAGTGCAATCCTCTATAAAGGACTAAAAAGCATCTTCAATTCAACGATGTGGAGCACTTTTATTCCCACTGTAATACCACTTTACCTTTTCCATTCAATTCAAGTGTTATGGAGCACTTTACATTGCTGAGAACACTTTCAGAGAGCACAACATGTTAGCGTGGGGAGACATCCCATTAGAGTGAAAACATATTGGTATAATTTTTCCTTTACAACGGGCACCTGAGGGCTAACTCGTTGTAAATGGACCCCAGCGGTGGCTTTGGTGCTAAAATGCTTAGAAAAAACATTTTTAAGGGAAACTTTATTTGATGCACTATTGACCAAAACCAGGAAAACAGAGCTCTTTTTTTTATTTGGCTTTGTCAACACACCATAAATTAAAGAAAGACAGAAGCCTACTCTCTCTGTGGTGGGGGGGAGGTATAAAGAAAACACAAGTTATGCTCCCTGTCGTACTTACTGAATGTAACCTCGCCTCCAAAACCCGCCTTGTGAATATTAAGTCTAGAGTTGAATCAATTGGCGCCTTAGTAGGATGTTTTCCAAGACACACATGGAAAGATTTTTACTGTTGCTAATTCCGCACTGGGTTTTTTATAACTCTAGCCTGCGGGTGGGTAAGAAGTGCTGGGAGAGCAACCAATGATTTAAATAGTTATTGTGAGGCATTCCCCTGCTGGGATCCTAATTGTGTCCCCTATCTGTAGCGCTACAGTGAACCCCGCTCTCTGCTCACATCTCTCTACCTATACAGCCCAGTTCCTTGTTCACAATTTCCAACATGCCAGCCCTACAGAATTTGGAGGAGTTCCCGTCGACCCCATTGATTTCCTTTCATTTTTTTATTGTCAATTCATCCGCCGACCCTCACAGTGTGCATCAAGTCTGGCCTCATTGCAACGTTGCATGTTATCGCTGTGTGGCAATGTGCATATAAAGGCAGTCTAAAATGCCTCATGACACACTTCATATTCTTCATATTTGACAGAACAAAATGAATGCTGTTGCTGCACACGCGAGCTTCGTTGCCTCCAAGCCTCCTCTGTGATGTTCAAAAGCGTCTCAACTCTCAACTGGATGCACTTCTTGTTCCTGCAGTAGCAAGAGTAACTTTTTCAAAGAAAGCTGCAACACATTCCTCATCTTACACGGTTAAAAGTTGAAGGAATAAGCAATAACGAGGCACACTATTAAAGAGTAAGTTATGATGGGCCCCTCGCGCTCGATGGAAATCAGGACTGGAATGCGATGGATCAATTTAACGATATTTAATGGCAAGAAGTATAAACAAAAGTTTAACAAACAACCAAAAGCTCACGATCGTGGGTTCCGTGGTGATCCAGGCTCCACAGGTACAAACTCGAAGCAAGCAGGTGTTGCTGTCTAACCCGGGTTAAGACGAAAGAGCGATTTCCCCCCAGTACAAAGAGTGTTAGTCGCAATCAGCCAATCACCTACTCTTCAACAGTTAGTCCATCCTGCAACACCTTCTCGTTGGCTAAAAGTCTGCTAACAAAATGGAGAGGTCAAACGTCACGAACCCCGGGTCAAAACGTCACTTCTGGTCAATCTACTAAAAAAGTATTTTCCCGTAAAGTCCCGTCTGTAATTCTCCGCATTAAAATCACTTCACAGGCTTCAACTGGCTCCGACATTTCTGAAATACTAACTAACATTCATCACATGCAGGCACGTGCACAGATAGAACCCTGGTGGTGCTCAAGCAACAGCCCTTTTGCCCTGGATGAGAAAAGTGCCCTCGCGCCGCGCCAAACGGGTCAGCCTACTTCTCCTCTGACCCGCAACATCAGACAAACGGGTAATAACGGAGTTTGTGCCCCCGACGTTGTTTGGTGATAAATTAACCACGTTGACATTAGCGCTGCTGTAAACATGACGTCACAACTGCTCCGACGTTTCCTAAAAAAAATAAAATAATAAAAACTCACGAAATCCGTGATTTCAAAGCCTTGTCCAGCTGTTTACTGTTTGTAATGTTTAATGAAAAGAGATATACAGGCAGGCGCCCCTATCATTTTGTAAATAAATCATTCTTGTTCAGCTCTTATGTCTTCTCACAGCACAATGTGTTTCAGGTGAGAAGACACCTACGGAAAATGTAAACTAGCTGTCTAATCCTGCCAAGAGGCCCTGTCATCGACGCAGGTCGAGGACAGCATAATTAGTTTAATGTTACTTATTCTTCAACTCTGTCAGAAAACAGTCAAAAAAGATTGTGTGTTTACTGTGTTTTCAGCTTTATAGAGATGATGTTACTTTTGATTAGTATGCACAACATTGATTTATCTCATTTACAAAATTTGCAGCATAATGCCAAGAATAGACAGACTCCAAAAGCAGAAGGACAGGGAACTGCAGCAAGCAGCTCAGGGTAGCAGCTCTCTTTTATCTTGGATCAGGCCATCAACTAGTCAAACAAATGATGGAGAATCAGTAACCCTACCTGGTCCAGAGGAGCCCTTCACAGATGAGGAAGGGCAAACAGAGTGTATGACTGAGTTATGTTCAGGGGCAGCAACAGAAACAATGTTGCCTGAGGAGATGAGTCAAGAAGAGGGTGAAGTGACAGCAGCTCCCTTTACATCACAGCAAGGGCATGTAGAGGAAAGAGCGGTTGATGAAAGTGTGGCTGCAATTTCAAAAACAGCCACCAAGCCATATCCTACAGATCCGTCCCATGTTGAAGCGTTTCACATCAGGTGCAATGAGAGCTACATTTCTATGTGCTGCAGTGTCGGGCCCTGTCAACCAGAATTTCTTTTCCCCAAAAATGCTGAAGGTCGGTCATTCCAAAAGCATTGGTTTTCTGGAAATGTGTGGCTGGAGTATTCCCCAAGTTCTGATTCAATGCATTGTTTCAGTTGTCGGCTTGTTTTACCTGAAGATAAATATAAAAGCAGAAAGGTGTGGAGAAATGGGATCAGAAAGTGGAATACTGCTCTTGAAAAAATCAAGCAGCACTCTGTCACAGAGGTCCACATGACAAGCATGGTGAGGTGGACCAATTACAAAAAAAAGGCACTCCAGACTTCATTTGATGCATCAGATGTAAAGGGAGTGGAAGCCAGAGAGCGAGAGAGGCAAACAAACAGAGAGATACTGACCAGGTTAATAGATCTCAGTGTATCTCGCAAGGCAGGGACTAGTATTCCGAGGTGATAATGAGAGTAACTCAACTAACAACCGTGGTAACTTTCTAGAACTCGTGAATCTATTTTCCCGCTATGACAGTGTGCTGAAGATGCATACAGAACATATTGGAAGAGTGAAACTAAGAAAAGGCCCCAGGTGTCACTGCTGTCAAACAGAAGCCAAAATGACCTGATCACAGCACTGGGTACTTACATCAGGAGAGAGATCCAAAGAGAAATCCAGGAAGCTGAAATGTACTCCATTCTCTTGGATGAGACCACTGATGTTTCCCACAAAGAACAGGTGTCATTTGTAGTGCGATATCTTGATCAATGGCAAATAAAGGAGAGATTTATCGAAGTTTGCAACATTGAAACAACAGGCCAGGAGCTGGAGAACACTGTAGTCTTCCTTCTTCAAAAGAATGGTCTGGACCTGAAAAACATGTATGGCCAGGGCTACGATGGAGCAGCCAACATGAGCGGCATGAACAAAGGTCTTCAAGCCAGAATATGCATACTCAATGAGAAGACCCTCTATATGCACTGCAAAGCACACTGCCTGAACTTGGTCCTGGTGGAAGCCTCAAAATCAAATAAGCACTTTGTGACCTTGTTCAACCTCGTGGAGAAGCTGTATGCCTTTTGCAGTGGCTCCTCAAAGCGACACGCTGCTTTAGTTCGATTGCAGCAGTCACTGCATCCAGAGGGACACATTGTGGAGCTCAAGAGGCTGTCAGATACCCGTTGGGCTTGCAGGGAACAAGCACTGAAGGCCCTTCAGAGAAATCTGGAAGCTATATTGATGCTCCTCAATGAGATCTGTGAAAGAAGTCCACCTGACCTGGCCCTAGGGGATGCAAAAATGTACAAAAATGCGATTAACTTCGCATTCATCCTCTGCATGGATATCACCACCCCGGCATTTCAAGTCACTGCTCTTGCATCAAACGCTCTGCAAGAAGAAAGCCTGGACCATTCCACAGCCTACAAGCTAATTGAGGGTGTAATTCACACAATAAAAGCATTGAAGTCTGAGGAGAAGTTTGCAGAGATATTTCAAAGTGCGTCAGAGAAGGCAGAGGCTCTCAACATTCCTTTACCTACTGTTGTGCCTGGTCAGGAGAGGAAACGGAAAGTGCCAGTGCGTTTCCAACACAGCACAACTGCAGTGAGTTATGAGATTGACTGTGGAGTCATACTACAGAAAGAATGTGTACTTCACATTTATTGATACATTGACTGCGGAGCCCAACAGGAGATTCCATGGGAGCATCACTGGATGTCCAACTGGCAAAATCTTACAGTCCTTCCACTCTCTAACAGTGTGTGCCAACTGGACAAGCACCCCAAACCCAGAGGCAGAGGAAGCTGTCCATGTTCTTTGCGACTTCTATGAGGAAAATGAGGACCAGCTGAAGACGGAGGTAAAGGTGTTCCACTCCAGCTTTCCCTCAAAGAACCTGCAAGAAATCCTTGCCATTGTGGAGGAGAACACTGGCCAGCTCATCTTTCCAACATTTGTGAAGATGGTAAGGATCTATACGACACTGCCAGTGACAGCTTCAGTGGAAAGATCCTTTTCAAAACAAAAAATAATAAAGAACCGGCTCAGGAGTCTCTGTGGGGAAGAAAGACTCTCCGACCTTCTCCTGCTTGCCATTGAGCAAGACATTGAAATAAATCACAGTGAAATAATACACATCTTCCAAGAGATGGCACCAAGGAGGATGCTCCTGTGAAGATCCTTTTAATTTATCCAAAGCAGAGTTTTGATAAGTTTTAAGTTAGAATATTTTTTCTTGCATTTGGTTATACAATATGGCCTTGTTTTGTCTGTTTTTGCCTGTTATTCATTTATTAATTTTGATAATATAAGTTAGTTTGTTAACAAATAAATACATGGAAATATCCTACTGTGTTATTTATTTATTTATCATTATTTGGAATTTCATAAATCATTTTGGCGATGGGTGCCCTTTTTTGGGGTTTGAGCACCAGCCCCCCAAAATGTCTGTGCACGTGCCTGATCACATGCACATACATATAAACAGTACCTCTTGCCATTCACATTTTAACATCACATACAGTCAATACAGTAAACACAGTCTTTCCCTAATGCTCTACAATAAGTCATAATACAGTCAGAATAATGTTCTCCCTAATATTTTCTATTATAATATCTTTCTATATGTATTAATTTAAAGCATAAGACTTCCTCTGTACATGTGCAAAAATCAAAATAAACTATTGCAACTTAACACTTGTCTCAATTCAGTACACTTTTGCTCCGTCTCACCAATAGATAACGGTGACTAATGTGAGCTAACGTTAGTGATTACGTCATTATCGACGTTGCTGTGACTCTTCTCTGCCCGTGCTGCTGTTACACTGTGCTGCAGCATTTGCTGCATCCGCCTTCTTCCTGTCAGTCTAAAGATAGAAGACGAGTGCGTAAAAAAGGTAAATGTAAAAATCGAGTACCCGAGTGACGGAAGGAAAAGTCTACCGTCATCCAGTGGCCCAAATCCATCCCGATGCGCTGCGTGCTCTGAGATATCCACGTGAGTCTTACTTAACTGAACAGTTTGAAAAACAGAGTAACTGAAATGGCCGTCTCTGAAGTAAGTGTTTCTTAATTAATCATTTGATGCCGGTGTCACTAGACTCAATGGGCACGCTCTGTACATGAAGAATGGTCCTACTCTACACGCAATATCAAAGCAGGTTGTCATCTGCATGAAAGCACCGAGCCAAGACACTTAAATTATTCAAAGATAGCAAGAGGGTGACGGGAAGGGCAACTCTAAAATGTCCTGCTGTGCAAGCTCTGTAAAATCACTTAAAATGGAACAAAACAGCGAGAGCCGGCCAAAAGAGAAGGATCAAAAATAGAAAGTCTAACCCAGCATGCAGTTATTTTGACTCCAGACCTGGCCGAGGTCGCCATGATAATCTTAATATATTTTTCTTGAGGCTGAGCTTGACGTAATGGGAGAAACATGGCTCTCACCCATACTTGTATTCATCTACAAAACACTGCAATTTTGTTACTGATGCGTCTCTGCTTCCAACATTCCAATTTACTGTTGAGAAAAAAGATTCATGTTACCAAGAGTAACAAGAAAACGTGTTGTAACGCTGTTCCAAGTGGCCACATGAATGAAAGAGTTTAAATAGACCATATAGCAGAGTATGATTTTGGGCGTAGCTTTCCACATGGCATCTCTACATCACTTCTCAACAGTCCAAATACATTCACATCCGTTTCACTGGTTGCAAAAACACAACATGGGAAGGCCAAAATCTAAGATGGCGACGACCAAAACACTGAAGTCGAAGCATCTAAACCGCAGTTTCCAAACCAATGGGTAATGTCAAGACGACTACATCCACTTCTTATATACAGTCTATGGCTTTTGACTCGAGAGACACATTAGCTCACATGGTGGTCTCGAATAAAAAAAGAGAGAGAGGTTCAATCCTGCAGACTTACCAATGCCCATGTTACACATGTATGTGTATGCTATATAACAATTTGACAGGCACTTGATTAGAAGCGTGGTGACACCTTATTAGTACTCGTGCACAGCGTCGCTCTAAGCTAAATGTTCGGCGACGTCATGAGTTTGGCATGTTGACCTCATATTAACACTAAATGAAAAGTTAGTCTACCCTTGAAAGAATTCTCCAATATTACCAATACGGGTATATGACGATATACAGTATATATGAATAGTGAGTTAAAGGCATGTGAACTGCTTGAATAAAAGCCATGCATTGAAGCTCCCATCCCTCCAGACATCAGGGTGTGACCTATGAATGTTTTATAGTTTAAACGAGACTGTCAGAAATCCCATAATGTGACTTCCACCCACATATCCCTACTGCGTCCAGAGGACTCATTGTTAGACGTAACAAAGGCTTCGGCTCGATAATGCTTTGGCTCAGTGTGAGAATCCAGAGGAGGCTCATCGTCACGGCATACAAACTTTTCCTCCTTTAATCCTGGATCCCCATTAAAGCCGAAAGCAGATCCCCCTACACACTAATCAACACTTAGGGGCTTTTACAGGAACATTATGGCTCACGGTTGTCTTTTGTCATATGCTCACAGAGCTGCCATTAACTTGCTAACTTGCTCCGACTGTCCCTCGCCCCACCACAGAGCATTCTGTGGAGGTAAATGAGCCATTTCCTTTAGTACCACAGCCCACCCAACCCAATAATATAGTTTGGCTAGATGTACAATAAATACTTGTCTTAATTTGCGTAATAAATAAAAGGCGAGATTAGAATAGTTAAAGTGCAGGTGATGTTAAGCTAATACGTACACTGCTCATGTTTGACTATAAAACCGTATAGCTTATTGAATAGAACTGAAAACAAAAAGCTCTTATCTTTTATGACAGTTGTTGCTCTTCAAAACTGATTATTACGAGCTCATCTTCAACGGCCCACTACCTAGCTAACACAAGTGAGTACGGTTAGCTTTAACTGAGAAAACTAAAAAATTCAAACCGTAAATCCAATCTCTACGATGTATGTTTTCTGAAAACTGCAATTTCCCGATGATTCCACTTTGGAAAGTATATTTACATATGATTGATATGTTTGCTGTTTTTAAAGATTTGTGTCTTCGGTAGGAACAGAAAGGCTTGACGTTGAATGCAGAAGTACCGAGGGACGAATAGAATAGCTTTGGGAATGTCTCACACATTGACGCAACGCCTGCTGAGAAACTACACTTAAATAATGCCTGTGGGAAGCCAGTGTCCATTTCAGGTAAATCCAACCCCGATGTTGAGCTTTATCAGAGGTGTTCTGGAGGTAGAGTCCATGGGGCTACCCAAGTACGCTCCAGGCTATGCTTTACTCGCATATCTGTGACCTTGGGACTTGGAGATCCATTAAATTGTGATTAGTTTTGACGCTATTCTGCTGACTCAACTAGAAGTGAGTGCTGGTATCCCTCTGTGGAGAAGTCTCAAACTCAATTCAGCTTATCACTGTGTCAATATCACCAGAATTATGAATAGTAATAAAAGAAGAAGAAAAACTCTGCCTTATGTCGGGGAGGAGATGGTAATATATTCTCAGGGAGCTCAATGTATGGACTTAAAGATTCATTGCTCCTGCACACACACACACACACACACACACACACACACACACCAGTCAGCTCAAGTTATAGTGTGGGATGAGACAGGTGCTTTGTGTCTCCTGTCCAGACTGATGATTAGAGTGGGAGACTAAGTGGGAGCGCCAATCAGGAACGGACAAGCTAAGCTAGCCTCTGACCCGATGGCACCGCGGTCGACATGTCAGGGCGGAGGTCATTCTGCAGTGCCGCCTTGACACGACTCCACCGCTGAGGTTTCATCAGCTGAATACGTTCTGTGGCTCAGCCGAGGCGGCGGTATCTAATCCTTCCTCAAACAGTTCAACGTGTTTCAAAGTTGACACTATTTCCATGCTCAGTTCTTTTGTTCTTACATTCAAGGGCACTTAAAAGAAAGTAATGAGTAATTTTGCTGCAATAGTTCTATTCTTTACCCCTCAAGCCCTAAAGAGAAATTATTATGTCATGGCTGGACCCAAAAGCAGGACATAGAGCAGGAGTAATAGACAATTATATTTATTTCAAGGCCAGAGATGGAAGAGGTGTGGGATTGGGTAGCTACATAGTTCTTCGAGAGTGTTCCGGGAAAGCAGAGAGGCCGTGGCTGGGAAAGCACGAGTTTACCGACATATATGACATTCTCGACCGAAAGGAGTTCGTTAAGACTCTACGGTGCAATGGAGAGATTTTCTAACTGTGCGAATAGAAAGGGAGGACGACAAGAGTCACGGGCGGGGGGGGGGGGGGGGGGGCCTTTTTCACAATTTTGAAGAACTACAGAAGTCTCAACAAACCGGTGGTCAAATGGCTGCAATGTTATCACTAATAACACTAATACAACAGCTATTAAAATAAAATAAAGTTTTATCTTGTTCATTATTTTGGACAAACTTATTAGAATTATTGTACAATAATTGCGGACAACATTTTTTGTCTTTGAAGCAACTCACTCAAGAGACTTGTGGGTATAATGTGGTGAAATCCAACAAGCCTTTCTGTACTTTGTCGTGTTTGAGGTTGTAAGCGTGCCGGTGGTTTTGATCATCAATGTGTAATTACTGCATACTGGGAGCGGTGGGCAAAGTCAAACGTCTGTGTTTTTTTCTTTCCCCCGCTGAACGTATTCCCGTGACAGAATGCCAGTCTTCTTGGCAAAGTCAAGCGTATAAGTCAGAGCATAAAGACAAGGCTTTGAAATACTTGCCTGCAATGCTGAGAGGTTATCTTCTTGAACCGCAATCATTATTCCAACTTTTGCATTCTCTTTTATTGCATGTGGACCGACAATGATGTTCTTTTATAATGAATGCGAGGCTGTACATGTGGAGTACAGTATATGTTCTAGGGGTAGTGGTATGAGCAAGGAGGCTGATGAGGACATGTGGCGAGCAACTGGTGAGCTTTGGAACTCCTGTAATGTGGAAACGTATCAATGTTGGTTGTACAGTATCTTTCACAGGGTTAGGGTTCATAAAACGACTGCGTCCCACTACCTGCTAGTGGCCACGATGTCACCCAGTTTCAATGAGCTGGTCAGACTGAACTGCCAGTTCATTGATTTAACCTCGCCAATCAGTTGCGTCAACAGAGTAGCTGTGGCAGTGGTGCGAGCAGTCCAAGTTTTCTTTATGGTGAAAACATAGATTATAAATAAAAAGTGGATGTAGTCATCGTGATTGGTTTGTGGACTGATGTTATGAAGCCATCTTGGATTATGGGCGTTACCATGTATTTTTGCAACCAATGAATAGAAATGACCATATTTGTAATGTGGAGATGGCTCTAGTCTAGACATATACAAATATGAGATAAGGAACATAACAATCTAACTTTTGGAAGTGATTTTTGTATCGACAATATCAGGCAATCAGACATCTTAAAGATATCTTACAGCCTTGTGACGTGTTTTATCCAGACATCTCACCCGACATCATCTGTGAGCTTGTTCTATGTTGGTCTCACCTGCATACGTCTTTGATAAAACAGCCTCATCATAATGGACACCGTGAATCTCACACGATTCCTGAAAGGCAGTATTTTTCATCCCGGCGTGCCTGCAGATTGGTATTTTTAACCTTTTAAATTATTTGGTGAACCTCAGTGGATATAACAGCTCACAAGTGGATAAATGGTACGGAGTGTTTCCTACTGTTGAGATGGAAGAAAGACCACAACAAGATGCAGTGCTGTTGTTCGGAAGGCTTCTATAATAGATGTCCATGGTACCTTTTATGGTAGCTTTAGTATGTTGGTTCATACTCTCAGAAGTGTCTGCATGGCATCCCACAGAGAGCCTGTTGGGGAGGAAGAGACGTCACACTGATCTCATACACAATTCACGTCATTTCCAGCTGTGCAGCAGCTGTGCACCCACAATCTCTTCTCCATGTCCTCCTTGCTTGGAGCGGCTCCTGTGACTGTATTTAATGCTTTGCACGATTGACTTGCGCATATTGAACCATCTATGAGAACTCAGCGGTGTTGAGACCAAATAAATGCATTCAAGCAGAAATAACATGGTGTCTCATTCTTTTCATTTCCCTCCCATCAGTTAAACAAACAGAATGTACGCCGGCTTTTCATATTAAAATCATAGACTGTAGATAAGAAGTGGAACGAAGTCATGAAGCCATCTTGGTATTCTTGGAAGCCTCGAGTTCGACGATTTGGTCGTCACTATCTTGGTATTTTGCCACCAGACTGAAGTGACTATATTTGGAATGCGGAGGATTGAAGTAGAGCCCCCGTATTCATCTCTCGTAACGGCCGCAACCCGTCAATCACAGTAACCCCCGCCCTAAAGCATTCCCTGCTTCATGGTGTGTTTGACTCTAGATGACCATAATGTACTAAATTATGACATCATGCTGTATTGAAGAAGACTTGAAACTAAAGATTGAGACATAAACTCATGTTTACTGAGAAGTGAGAAGTATAGGGTCATTCTCTCAATATACTTCAATATAATCAGACTTATTTACTTTACAACCGGAGGAGTCGCCCCCTGCTGGTCAGATTTCAGGTTTTAACATACTTCCACATTGGCTTCACTCTAATGTTCTGGAACAAAGCTCCCCAGCACAAGTCAGGTTATGTGAGTTCAAAAAAAGGAGAACGATAACTCTAGGAATAAAGGGAACAATGTTGAATAGTTGAAATAATACATGTTCTCCCCTATCTTGCATGATGATGACCTTCACCTTCTGAAAAAATAATGTCGTCTCTTGTTCCTCTGAAGTGGAGACTGTGCGAGAGGAACTTCAAGCATTATGGAGCCACTGCGGAGTGGTGAAAGAGAGCAAGAGAGGGGGCTGTTTTAGAAGTAGAGGACTTGGGAAAAGATCTTGTATTTCTACATCTGAATGCTGGCAGGGTGCCCTTTCTTTCATAAAAAGAAGTCGCTGACAAAGAGAGAAATGTGCGACTAGAGTCTGCTCCTCCTAGTAAAAATATACAGTGTACTCTCTGCTCCCTGTTTTGATTCCACCTGCCGACGACTGGAGGTGAAGTTGTTGCCTTCAAAGTGAGAAATATTCAAGTTGTATTATTTTCTCCCCATATTTTTTGGGAACGAGGATGGTCTTGGTGGCATCGGGTTTAAAAACCAGGCAGCATTGATCAGGACTGCTAGTGCTGGCAGAAAAAAAAGAAAAAGATTTCCTCCCCCAAAACAAATAACCTCCGCGTACCGTATAAAGCGTCGCCGTTCCTATCACAGATCTGTGTGTGAAGTAGGACATCAATATGCTTCCAAATTACCAGATGTCAGATATTGCGCGGCATACTCTACACTCGTGAAATCAATTCCTCCGAGTTCGGAAGAGGTCGCATTTGAAGGATGCGGAATAGAGTACGCTTGTTCTCGGGAGGCAGCAGTTTAATCAAATCGGAGCGCATGAGTGTGAAACCAATCCCAAACTGAAGTTATTCGAGGTGCGACACAAGGAACTGTGTCCGTGGCTTAACTCACCGTTACCTCATCCCGGGGAGGAGGGAGGCTGAGGAGATCCCATTGAAGTGGAATAGCACAATGGGCCCAAACTTGCTACAACGGTCAAGATTTCTTACCAGTTAAGGTGCGTTCACACCAAAAGCGAAACTATTTTTCGCGTCGCCCAAAACGCGTGAGTTTACTCGATCGACCATTCGCCGTGTTCAAGCCATGAGCGTCGAGACGTTGCGCGAGGGGCGGGGCTTATCTCCGTGTCTCGTCTCCGTAACGACCGTTATCATTTCCTTCATCCACCAGAATAACTCACTATTAGTTCTACTTTATATTTGTCGTGGACATCCCACACACTAACGCCCTCGTGTTTGGGTTCATGACATCACCCGTAGGCTCACTCAGCTCGGTCACTTTCACTGATGAAGTGACTGTTACGTCTGAAAGACTTCCGCTTCCAGCGCTACGAGAGCAGAACTCAAGAGCTGATGGCCCGAGTTGCGAGATGACCGCCTCAAAGTTGAAATATTTCAACTCGGGGCGAAAATTGTGCCGCTGGAAACGTGCCGCTGTAAACAGTCGCCCACATCGCGTCGCCCCAAACGCCCCACCCGGGAAAATATCGCGTCTATCGCAGCCACAAGCGTTTGTACGTTGACTTTTCATGGGATTCAGTCGCGCGAAAAAATAGTTTAGCTTTTGGTGTGAACGCACCTTTACTCCGCTTGCTGTTGCTGTGACGACGTTCAACCTTGAGCCGACAATGGATCAAAAGAAACAATAGAGATGGATATAAAACCCATGAGAACTCACAACGGGGAATGAACTGAAACATTCTGTTGGATGTTATGTGTCTTAAAGGGCAGCCAGGACTTAAATCGGGCCAGAACCTCTGATCAAGTACATAAGTCAGATGTTTCATATTAATATCAAGCGAAATCTCCTTCAAACCACTGTGATACAAAAAATATAACTGAAGCGCATCTGAGAGTAATGAATGTAAAAAAATTGTGTTTTAGAAATATAGTTCGGGGAGAAAGGCCACGCCCCTTACTCAGCCAATCATCCGAGCCCTCGGTACTTAAACACGTCAAACCTATTCACGCCCTCTTCGTCTCAGCTCCGACATCCCTCCCTCCTGACCCTTTTCTTGTCTTCCCATTTCTCTCCTACAGGAACAACGGGGGAGACAGCACCGCCAGAGCTTCAGAAGAGACCGCCCCCACCCACGAGTCTCCACCCCCGCCGTTCCCTCTAACCACCAGACGCCGGCAGTCTCCAATCGCACCCCTCCAACCCGCTCTTCGCGACCCTTCTACCCTTCTCGTTCTGGACATAATCATCCCTTCATTCATTTATTGCACAATAAACCAACTGTAAACTCGTATCACCTGGCGTGGTCTTCATTAGTGAAATGCCCTTTATGTTTCTGGGTTGCTCACCTGCTACTTTCAAACTGAGTGGAGCAACGTCTGACCGTCGACTCTTCACCACCCCCATCCTCGGATCCATCAGCAGAAGCTCGTAAAAAAAAAAAAGCCTTAACTGACAGCAAGATTTATATGAGGGATATACCACCAATTGGAAGAAGGTTTTTCGAACCAACACACACACACACAGGGAAGACGACATAAAGGCTGTACTGATAGGTAGGACATAAAAAAATAACCTTTTTCTCCATGTGTCTCCAGAGCCGACGCTTCAGAACAACAACCAGATCCAAATACCAACATCAACTACGGCACCGAAACAGAGGCCGTGAATTTCCTTTATTTAAAAAAATGCGCAATACCATTTTGTACATGTTAGGTTGCAAAGCCAGTTCTTCAGTCTAGTCTCAGACTCTGCATCCTAAGAGAGTTTTCGATGAACTTGCATGACTTAAAAAAGAAAGAAATAAAGGCGAAGCGAGGGCTGCTATTGCAACGCAACCCAGAATCCAGGGCAGCGTCTCTAATGCAATTCTGTGAAAACCACTTTATTTTCTTTTTTTCCCCTGTACGGAACATCCTGCCTGCAGATAAATGGATGCACTGCACACAGTACATATAGGGAGGATAAGGAAAGGCCAACAGAGGACTAGACAGCTCTATGAATACGGAAATAGGCTGGAGAAAGAAAAAAAAATCGGAAATACTAGACAAGAAAGACTCAAACTCACGGGATCAGCACACCCTCTTGTATTTATCGGTTCTGAGACGACAAATTCAATATAGCAGTCTATAACTGGATGTCTGCGGATACGCTGAGCTGATCATCTGACAAACTTGCCATTTGGAAAATAAATTTGGTGTCTTAAATGCAGCGTTGTGTGTCGGAACAGCGGAAGAAGCACAGGCGGCGTTTAACTGCTGGTTTGATGAAGACTGCCAGCAGCAGCAGCTCATTGAAGCCGACTGGGTCGGTTTCCATTGCCACAATGTTGTTGTCCTTAAATAGGTTTGTGAATGCTTCTACTTCCTTCAGGGCTGGGCGTGAGGATAGGGTCGCTGGTTGTTTGTGTCCATCTTCCTCCCCTGAGTCTTCGCTGTATTCAGCCGGTTATGTCATCCGCAAAGTCAACGACATCTAGCTGCCCCCACACTGTTCACTGAATCACATTTATTTCCCTTTTTGCGTCATGACCCAGCCGACTGCCAGGAGGAACAGGAGGGGTAAGAGTAGATATCCCTGCTTGACGCTCGCCTTGACTTTAATTCCGTGGGGTTAAGTCGATTGAATTCTCTAGCGGTCTGAGAAGCGCCATAGTGTTGGACTGTCATGTGGTTTCTCGTGATCTGTGCGTGAGTGAGTCCTTCCTGAATTCTGCTGGCTTGTCAACAGCTTCCTGAGGACAGTTGAGGATGACCCAATTGACCTTCTGTGTCCCTCTGCACATTGTGTAAATGTCTGCTCCTCTTTCCGAAATTCTCCCAAAGAAGCCGCAGAGCATGTCTGTTAATGGCTTTGGGGATATGTGACTGTTCTGCCGGTGTTGGCCTGTTTGAGACTTAGAAAGGTGTCTCCTGGGTTGAAAGCAGTTGGCCATTCTTGTCCGTAATTTTTTTTTTTTTTTTAACTATGTGGGTGTCTCGGACATTTTTTTCTAATTATGGTACTTTGTGTCATTGAGCAGCAGCAATGCATTCCTTCTTAGCTAGCCTCTCCATCTGCGTTCCCTTGGTCCTCCTGATGTTCTCACTCCTTTTTGGGCCATTACCGCTCTTGTTCTTGAGACGTTCACTTTCCCTTTGAATTATCTCCGCTGTTGGATTGTGCTGAGTGCTTTTGGTGCTATCCACTCCTGGTGCTTTTGGGTCTTTTTTCTCCCCAAGGCAGGTTGAGCTCCAAGCAGCTTTTAGGTATTCCTACTTCTCATGTATTGTCCATCATCTTCAGCTGTTATCATGTCCCTCGAGAGGATTATCCTTCAACTTCTTCGCTGAGGCATTCAGTGGTGATCTGATGCTGATGCTGCACCGGCGTCACATCTTGGCGTTGATGGCACCCATCAGGATAATAATGTCTCCGGCTCCAACAACTACTGGCTCTCAACACACCAGCCTCTTCAACACATCACGGTTTCAGTCCAACTTTTGTAATGTCATTTCATTTTAATTTGGTGTGTTCTTGTTAGATACTTCAGTGCATCCTCCAGGCAAAGTGCATTTCTATGTTGTTGTTTTTTTTCATCAAATGTAGCTCAGCGAAAGTTCAGACAGGAAGACATTCGTTACAGCTGGTTCATTCACAAGCAGTCTCAGTCTTGCAGCGATTACTCCATTAGCTGATTGGGGGCGGGCACGATGAATGAACCAACCATTTAGAGGCAGCCCAGTTGGGTAAGCCTATCACAGCGTCGTTGGTAACACTTTAAAATTGTGTTCTCTGCTGCTGTCAGTTGTCGTTTCAGCTTGCGTCATTGCGACCCTCCTTCACCCCAGGCTCCTCCAATCGGCATTACGGCAACGCTTCTTTTACACCACCACCAGTGTCTGGACTCCAAGGGGGGATTCTGCCTGTGCAGATATCAGCATCTCTACCCCTGGTTTATCCTACTTCAGGATGGAGTCCAATCGCCAAAAAGACTTTGCACTATTGCAATTCGCAATCGTAATAAATGATTGTTAAACTCTAAATACCTGTCTCTCCTGATTGAACTGCTTTTAAGTCAGAGAATGAATCTTCACACACACAAAAAGATTTTTAAACCGTTACCTAAGGCACTGGAATTTCTATCCAAATATTTGAATGAAAATGATTATGGGTAAACTATTTAATTAGCAATGTTATTTTTTTCATAGATAAGAGAAAAAGTCATTTTATTTATGCTTAAATTCCAATATGTTGTTCATTTGATAAGAGGGGTCTATATATTGTCCAGCAGATGACATTAGCTGAGATGACCAGAGGAAATGATTTAAGTCTGGAATTACATTTTTCAATTCCACAGAAATTTATACAATTTGGTATATTTGAATATTGACCAAAGATAGCTTGACACCTGGGCAGAAAGTGAAAGACCAGTGAGCCTGTCTGAGAGATATATGGGAACAGGGATATGGAAACAATAAGAGAGGGAGAGACATCTCTCCGTGTATTCTCGGCCGTCTGTACCTGCATTCATCCAGGGACGTGACTCCATACCCTCTGGGTCCGTGTACGTTTTGTTAGTTTGTTTTACGGCTAAACACAGGCAACAACGCCTAACAATCACTTCTATAAACTATGAGACATCTGAGAGATGTGAGAGGAGCTGTGCTCTCCATGTTGCACTCTGATACAATAACTCATGGAGTCAACTCCTCAAAACATGTTCACACACACAACACAGAGCTCCATCCTTCTGGAGACCAAAGTACTACATGATGATGATGTGATGTAGTCAGAGGAGTAAGACACTGACAGCAGAGTCACAACAGAACAGGTTACATGTTGATGATGATTTAGTTTTACTCTGCGGTGGAAATATAAATATAATAACAGCAACAACTCTGCACAGAAACATTACTTTGATTAATCTATATTAGGAACTGTGTTGCATCAAACAATGCAACGATTAAGTGAGAAGGTGATTCTTGCTGTGTACATGAATATTAAACTTCCCGTCGTCACCACTGTCACTAACATATCCAGGTTTAATTATTAATTCTTTATATTGACTCATTAATATTCTTCTAACGTTACCCTGCTATGTGTTTGCATCGTTAAAATATCCCGGTTTAATTCTTTATTCTGACTAATTTAAAAACCACGTGATTTCCGTATTCCGTATTTGGAATGAAACGAACTAACAAAACGTACACGGACCCCTCTGCCTTCTCTCATCGCCGGTACTTCCTGTTTTCATCTCGGCCTCCGGTCCCCACAGAGCAAGGGGGAGGAAAACACAAGCAGGTAAGGCTAGCTCCTAGCTTGCATATTAAAGGGAATTTGTCCTGGTTGTCTGGCCTTGTCTGTCCCTGTCCGACTACTTCTGCTCACCGTTACCCGAGGGGCACAAGTGTGTCCTCAAATGTGCAAATACTGTGCCTATGCACTGACATTCATTGGCTGGTTAGGCCTATATGCATTGTCTGACACACACAGACGCGCACACACACACTTTCTTCACAAGCATTTTCAGTCTCCTTCTCTCTTTGACTCTATTTTGGGAGAATACCTTTAGAGTAGCTTGAATAATTCTCTTTGTGCAACAGAAGGCTCTTCACTCTCGTAAAGGTTAAAGAAACTTCTTGACGAATTCTGGTCCCTGGAGTCCCGAGACACGGGATGAAAGAAAGTAACCGTGCCTCCTTCACTTGCAGACCAGCCTGTATGGAGCAAGTATGTGCTGCACGGTTGGGGCTGTGTGGAAATGTTTGGGGGGAGCAGGGGGAGCTGAACCTCACATTTAACTTAACAAAACAATATTTGTGAAATTAATAAAGGGTCAAATGATTAAATGTGATGTGAATATACAGAGCTTTCGGACTCTTTCAGCTCATTCGAGTGGTTTTACAGGCTGCATCTTTACCACTCTCCCTCACAGCAGGCTGCTGTTTTCAATAAACCAGTTAACTAATGAAGACTACGCCAAAAGTGATACGAGTTTACAGTTGGTTTATTGTGAAATAAATGAATGAAAGGATGATTATTGTCCAGAACGAGAAGGGTAGAATGGTCGTGAAGAGTGGGTGGAGACTGCCGGCATCTGGTGGTTAGAGGGAACGGCGGGGGTGGAGACTCGTGGGTGGGGGCGGTCTCTTCTGTACCTCTGGCGGTGCAGAGGCCCCCATTATTCCTGTAGTCCTGTAGGAGAGAAATGGGAAGACAAGAACGAGGAGGGAGGGATGTCGGAGCTGAGACGAAGAGGGAGTTAATAGGTTCGAAGTGTTTAAGTACCGAGGGCTCGGATGATTGGCTGAGTAAGGGGTGTGGCCTTCCTTCCAGAACTATGTTTCTAAAACACCAGATAATGGTGCTGTGTGTGAAAACCTGCATTCTCTCTACTGACCAGCAGGAGACGACTCCTCCAGTTGCAAAAATAAATCGGATTATATAGAAGTCGAGAAAATAAATTATGTTAAAAGAAGCAATAAAGTTGGCTATTTTGGTTTCGAACCAGGCGGAAACCTCTATAGTCTGTCTTAAAAATTGCATTCTCAGCAGGGGGGACTCCTCCCAGTGGCAAAAATAAATCTGGTTGTATAGAAGTCTATGGGGAAGTGACTACTTCTCTCTTGATTTATCCCCTCAGTAAACATTGTACACATGAGTTTATGGTCTCAATCTCTAGTTTCAAGTCTTCTTTAATACAGTGTTAAAAGCCCGCCATTTATCATGGACTAAAACCGGGATTAATACTTTTCCTTAGGTCAGCAGAGGTTTGTGTGAAGAGGCAATAAACAGGCACAGGCTGTGTCACCGGGGCCGAATGGTGAAGGGCTTGGTGCATCTGACAATAAGAAAGGGCCTTCGGTTGGTGGTTTGTTTGGATCGCAAACACATACACATCCTTCGATTAAGATTAACTGTCACCTAGTAAAGGTTTACCTTCTGTGTCAAGTGAGCTTCACTCACAGGTAGTATAGAAGAATCGTTATGTTTTGGCCATGGACTACTTTATCATTCTGTTCCGTGGAGATAAGACGTTGTCTTTCATAGCATTTCATTTGTGTGTGTGTGTGTGTCGGTGTGTGATTGTATACTGGAAGAAAAGTTTCTAAAAGAGAATCTAGACTTTCTTTCAATGAACTAAGTAGTTATGTTTTTTCTCTCCAGATATGACCCAGTGGAGCACATCCAGCATTTCTCCAGCATTCACCACCTCCCCCATGCACCTCGCCAATACCTGGACATTTTGGAAATTGTGTGTTTTTCTGTGTTCATATTTAAAATGTATAATACAGATTCAGTTAACATAGTTTTTGTTGGTACTGCTCTTTTATTTATTTGCACACAACCCGTCATTTGATCTCAGAGTGACGACTTTTTAAAATGTCCATTTAGACATTTATTCATATATTACACTACTTTTGTGCACATACACCACGTCAAGCTCCAAAACAATTCGTCCCCAAATGCATAAAGGGATGGTTTCATAAGAGATTTGAAGAATTTTAAAAACCGGACTTTAACTTTTCAGCTCAGGCAGTCTGCACACAGTGCTCTCGGAAAGACTATTATTCTACCATTAGCATAACTCATAAGTTTCCGGGGTGATGAAAAGATTGCTCACTTCCCATGTCACAGAGTAATTGTGTGGTAGGGAGGCGACAGTCACAGAGGCAGGCAGAAAAAATGTATAAGTAACATTGGAATTTAAAATTATATCCATAAAGATCTCATTTGTCACCACCGTGTTACGTAATTTTCTTTTCACTTCATCAGAAAGGCGGTTTAACCCTTGTGTTGCCTTCGGGTCAATTTGACCCGATTCAATGTTTCACCCTCCTGTCGCCTTCGGGTTAATATGACCCGATTCAATGTTTAACCCTCCTGTTACCTTTATATTTACTAACATATTTTACCCTTGAGGTCAATATGACCCCAGCTATTAAAATCTCCAGAAAATTATTAGAATTAATATTGTTTTCCAAGTTTAAGTGTGAGGTACTTTATGTTTGTTTGTTGACTCCCGAAAGAACACCGACATTAAACATTGAATCGGGTCAAATTGACCCGAAGGCGACAGGAGAGTTAAATATTGAATCGGGTCAAAATGACCCGAAGGCAACACAAGGGTTAAACAGTTTGCCAAAGCAATTTAATTAGTCTCAGCTGATAGACCATTACACCTCGATGTGAAGTGTTGAGATATATACGCAATAGAAAGGGACCACGTATGGTCCCGCTTCACCTGAAGGCTCCACCCTTGACGCAAACACTGAGCTCGCGGCTCTCTTCGTTAGTCGGGGTCACGGCGAAGACTTGAATTAATTACACAGTGGACCGAAAAAAACCGTCACTAGCATAAGCAGAAAGAAAGTGTCCTGCGTGAAAAGAGAGAGGAGGATATCGTTGGAGTTTGATTTATCTTAATAGACGAGCACTATCGATTATATCTAATGTGCAGAAGTGAAGAATAGGAAACGGGTTGGAGCAGTAGTTTAGACTTCATCACCTGGCCCAAACTTCTGCTTTTCAACAATATGAATAAAAGATGGCCGGGCACCTCCGCGGGCTCTTTATTATGATAGTGAGCTCCCGCTTCAGGAAACATGGATGCTTTAAGTATTTGCGTCTTCTTGTGTACGAGCGCATTAACTGCTCACGTCGAAGAGACGCTTAGATCATCAATGTCAAAGAGTATTGTGGAATTACATTTAGTTGCGGGTTCCCGGCCACCGCCATGCGTCGCGCTTGCACAGTGTGGCGCTAGCACGGCGGTTACAGATCGTGACCAATTCAGATGCTGACACCGTGGAAAGTTTAGTGCCCAACCTCCGGTCAACACACGCCGTTAGCTTAGTTAGCTGCGTGCCGACGGTTAAGAGGCCGCCATGTTGAGAATCAATAGAAATGCTTAAAAATCTCGTATTTACCACGTAATCCCTTGAGGGCAAAAATATGTTTTCCTCTGTACAGGCGTACTACTGCTGACAATAAGTATAATGCATATGTTCAAAGGTGTGTGTGTGTGTGTGTGCAGTGAGTCAAGGCTGTGAATGTATTTGTACGTGCCTTTCTGGCCACAGGGATTAACCGCTGGCCCTTATTCCTTGAGCTTCAAATGATGCCGGCGAATTTAATCCGTAACATGCGAACGAGTGCGAGGGCTAATCAACGTCTGATCAGCGCGTCATGGCGCCCACAGGTGAGCTACGAGTAGGGATGGGTATCGTTTGGGTTTTTTCCGATACCGGTGCTAAACCGGTACTTTTAAAACGATACCGGTGCCTAAACGGTGCCTGAACCGATACTTTTTTTTTTTTTACGCACAATGAGGACATTAAAAACCTCTTTGGCCATATTCCCTGTAGAAGCCGTTATCATGGAGCACTGACAAACAACGGATATCAGACTGTTAACATACACAATATATGTTCTCCATTATATGATGTGATATGTATTGTCATGTGCAGACTTTATAGGGTTAATCCTGTCACTGTGTTGATGGGCAAAGAGAACAACCAATCAGAGGGACTGAAGATGACACGTGACAAATAAAGTTTTGCTTCTGACAGCGAGTTACACTGAAACAAAGTGATGCCCCACGGTCTTTATTCCTCCGTCATTATATTCCCGGTAACACCGGGTATACAGCCGGGATCGCTGTACACCAACACATCTGCGAGCAGACTGTCACGCTCGTAGCTCGTAGCTAGCTCGTAGCTAGCGCTAGCTACGAGCTAGCTTAAACATGGTTATAATGGCTCATTTATTATTTCTTGGCCTACTTTTATGAATGCAAGACTTGCAATCAACGTTCCGGTACTAATCTGAGTTAAGGCTGCTCGTCATCATCGGTCTCCACGTGTTCAGGGGGACCGGTGACGGTCTCCCCATCGCGTCCAGCCTGATGCTGGTGTGCTCCACACGGGTTCACGCAGTCACACACGGCGCAGCCTCCGCTGTCAAACTTAAATATGAGAGGCTCGTAACCTGCTGACAGGGCGGAGTCACCTGAGAAGTTCACAACAATAGTTGTTTTCAATTTCAATCGGCTCAGGCACCGGAAAGAAGCACCGAAATGTGCGTTGCGTTTCGGTCCGGGTAATACCGGTTGTATTGGAACAGGTGCCACATTGGCACCGGTTTCCGGTACCCAACCCTAGCTACGAGTTGAGGGCGGGTGACTGCATTATGGATGTGCCGCGTTGTGCGCTTTTATCCGGTGCAGCCTAGCCAGGTGCTAGCTTTTAATTGGCTTCTCTGAGACACACAAACATCAGATTGCATACACAGCGAGCAAACATCAGAGAAGAGGAAACAAGAGGGAGGAAGAGGAGCACGCCCCTTTGTAATACAGGGCGTCCTTGTTCCTGCACTGCATGTCCCACTGAGGGAGTAATCGAAATGAAGTGAAGACCTCGGTGATGCTTTGTCCTCACACCAGACGGCAAAGCGCAGATATAATTGAAGTCATCCTGACATGCAATGAGAGGTTAACGTCATTTCAGGCGCACCCCCGAGAAGCACAGGAGTGAAAGAAGAACGACGCGTGCAGAAGATATTGCTCCAATAGACGTCGTTAAACCAAAGGGGAAAACAGTGTTCGCGGTTTCTCGCTCACGCCGTCCGTTTCCTCTCTGCTCCACGTCGCTGCCTCACTTTGACATTTTTTTAGTTCTTTTGTCTCATCTGCTGCGTGGGTAAAGAAAAACATCAACTCGCTTTTAACAAATCAAGAGCCCAAAAAGTAGAAGCCAAGGATGGCAATAATGAATAATACAACAAAAAGGAGCTTCTCTGGTTACCCTAGAAATGCTTTGTTGTGCTATTCAATCTATGTATTTAAATATTTTCTCTTGCCTTCATGTTTGTATATTTAGGCATCTTTAAAAAAAAAATCCCAAGTCTGACATCCCTCATTCACCCCTTTAGAGCTCTAGAATTCTTATTTTTGCAAATTTTTTACGACCATGAAAACTTTACAAAGCACTTCAACATCCACTAATATCTCTGCTGATACTCTGAAGATAAATAAAAACTGGTATTAATGATCACACGCAACTCTGGGGAGGAGTAAATCGATGAAACTAAACCTAAGTTAGATGATCAGGGTTAGGTATGTCAAAGCTTAGCCTAAGTTAGATGGTTGGGTATGTCAACGCTTAGCCTAACTAAACCCATGGTTGATGACCAATTTCTAATGACTTCAATCACTGACCAAATATTGACCATATCCATATTTTGACCCCTCATCTTACTATATGTTAATACCAATACCATTGATAATTCCTCTTCTAAGGACCCAAATGGATAAGTTAACAGACAGGAAGTTGAAGTCTCACCTGGTCCAGTCCGGTCCAGTAGCTCACCTCACTGACCTTATCCGTCCCACAATCCAACCTCATTTCTGGCTCTTCATGTCAGCCCCCTACCTGGATGTGTTGGTGCAATATTCTAATGCACTTCAGCTGAGTGGAAAGAAACAATTTAGGTAAGAGCAAACCTCGGTGAACCAAACTGTCCAGGACGGTTAATCAAGTTGCTTTAAGACCCTAATGGACTCATCCCCGGGATTAAAGATGGACGACTGCATTGTTTTGGAAAAATTGGTGGATTACTGCAATTAATCAATTGGAAATAAAGAGGAGTCAGCAAGGTGGAATAATCTACAGGCAAGAGGAGGTTAGATAACAGGACAATAACTTAAATACGGGAAGGATTTATATAATAATAACAAACTTGGCTACCTTTTTAATTTAAAAAAAGGTCTGCGATGATTTCATGAAAAGCTCCGGCAACCTTCAAATACAGTTGCTGGAGGCTCAAGGGGTCACAACATATTGTAAAGGACGCCTATAATCTTCAAAATACATAAATCACATGTTTATTTTCTCAAAACAAAATATGTTTTTCTTAAATACAGAAGTCCATAGGACACCATGAAGTTTTTCCCAGATCAAGCTGAGACAAAGCCCACATTTCCACACTAAAAACCTCCCTGCTGTCAAGAACTATGTGCAGGGGGGGGGGGGGGGTGTACGGATCCTCCAGATCTGCTTTACGTTAATCTCCACCTCCATCAAACGGTTTTAAAATTAACTGCCCTGCCGAAGTTTGGCGCTAGATTGAAGGAAACCCGTCCTCACATCTGTTGTTTCCTCACAGTGGGACAGTTTTTTCTAATCCAATCACACGGTCATCATATCTACACGCCATGTGGGGAAGGCAGACGCTTTGATTGTGAAACTTCAACAAAAGACTGAATATTAAGCATGAACACAGGGTGCTGCGGCTGGATGTGGTTAATGCGCCGAAATTCAATTTCACCATAACTACCCTCAGCCAGAACCTGCTACAAGATTAGGCGGTTTTCCATGCTTTTAGCTTCCTGTAAACATTTTTTTTTATTGGCTGTTGTAAATGGCCTTTCATGGTTTTCCCCTCCGGACTCGGGGCGGGGGATTTAATTGCAATCTGTCTCTATCGTACAATTGGGGCAATTTCCAGAGACGTTGCAAGCTACATTCCAATGAATCAATCCGCCTGGAACGACTGGGAACGAAGAGGTGCGACGCTTCCCTTCGCTCTCCCACAGTGTCAGGGAAGCGGGTCTCGACCCAAACACGTAAGAAACACTGATCAGGAGGCAGCGGACGGAGATGGCTTCATGGGAATGAGCTCACAGCTGAGCATAGAGCCACGCGAGGAACAGAGCCCTTGAGACTTAGAGGAGGGACGCCACACTGACCAGTGTACAAGGAGAGCAGGTGGAATAAATCAAGGCGGGGCCGACAATCAAAAAGGTGGGAAAATGCACAAAGTGAAGGACGTAAAACCAGACAGGAAGGGAGAGTGAACTTACAAAATGAAACAGGAAATGCATGCAGATCAACCCTATTTTCACACCACAAGATCAATAACACGTTTATTAGAGATGGACGCTTTATAAAATATGTGCACATTACAGATAAGATGTGATCAAAGGGAAAGATTAAGTAGATTGTAGTGGCCATTTGTCCAAATAAATCAAATAAAACTATAAATCAAATTGCCACTGACGCACCGTGTTTTTGTTGTTGAGTTGACGCAGCCAAAAGAAAGTAATGTCCATCTCCGTATGTCATTATTATGATAATTTATTTACTAAACAAACAAAAATAAAAAACAAAATGTTGACACTGCCTTCCGTGTGCTGGTAAAAAACCATAGGCCACCCCGGTGAAGCTACCCACACCACCACAGATGCCCAGTGTTACCCAATCAGTGACCCAATCCTCAAACTAAATATATTTAAACAACTAAACTATCATAAGAAAAAGCACTTCAAACATATCAAAATATAACCTAGATAAGCAATGAATAATCAATATTACTTTACAATAAAACTAAACACAAATGTCAAAATAAATAGCTCCAACATAGATGTTTAAGGGCGCTTAGATCAGGACTTTTGGGACCACCGGAAGCAGAGTCATCGAATTCGATCACCGTCGAATTTGTGGTCGATTTCAAGCCATTTCTCCGAGCTCCGTGTCTCGGTGAAATACCAGTTAAACATAATCTAATTATTGTGTTTTAAAACAATTGATAGACGAGCGATATAAAAGCAGAATTTGCGAACGCTCGGCTGGAGTCGGCCTCCGAGAATTCACACTGCATTCCAAGTTTTCCGTAATTTTTAAAGACCTGCTCAGGTTCAGAGTGGTCAAAGGTCGAAGCACCCCCTGGCTAACCAACTACATATCGGACCCCATGCTGAATAAACATGTGACGGTGGTCATCGGTGTGCCTCCTGTCCTTTTAGAGGACATCTTTAAAGGCTTGCACATGAAGAGACGATCTCCGTATGATGCATACCAGAGGATATTTCATAGCATGGCATTGGGGCGAAAAAAATGTTTGATGTGGCTTGCTTTGATTTTGCTTTAATTTCACACTCGCACATGCGCACACACTTAAACACACACACACACACACATCCTCGCTGCCTCTTTCTCCCCACTACTCCAAAGCTATCACTGCAACCAGCCTGTATATTCACGCAATATCTTTGTTATTTAGCCCCGCAGATAAAGACCTGCATGATCCATGCTTTACAGTCTCAGTCACACACACACACACACACACACACAGTGTCAGTCACTGTACACACACCCTCCCACACCGTCCTTATTCCATTTCCCTCACTGAATACATTATCGCAGCCCGCTCCTCGGCGTGACAGGGACAGATCGAGCCGGCCTCCGATAGCCGCGGTAGCTATTGTTATGGGAAATGGAGCCTCACATTTACATTTACTCATTCTATTACTTTGATGGATCTTCTGGGCTAGCAGACGGCTATTTTATCGTTTGGGCGCAATGTGTCTTTTGGAGTAATGCGGAAGGAGATCGAGTTCAGGTATTTTAAAATGCTTAAAAAAGTGCAACGTTTGTTTTATCAAACCGTGCAGAGTTTGCAGATTCCGACCCGTTGGTAGACCCGGGCTCGTCGGGATGTTCCCAGAGTGTAATGATGCTGTTACTGTCAAGTAAATGAAACTGAACAAAGGGAACAGTCACACTTATAGCAACTTGAATTGCTGGTTGATGTTGGCAAGCAGACAAAGCACATTGTCACACTCTCGTGAGCAGCAGGGCCTGCTCACACATCCAATCCCTATTAGACCATTCGCTAATTGTGATTAATACCGAATCCCCAAGCTCCAGTCACAGAATGTAGAAGAACCTCGCGTACACTAAGGGCATCAATATTCATGTGTATGGCAACAAACCATATCAAAAGCAATTAATACAATTTTACAAAGTTGGCCTTTCTTTTTCTTGATTTTTTTAAATTTTACTGAATGCGACAAAATAATGTAAATGACAAAAAGACACAAATAAATAGAAAAAAATACAAATTAAATACAAATTAAGAAAATACAGACATAAGTCGAACATATATAGTGAATTAATAGGGGGTCATCAATCCCTCTTTACCATTTTTATCAATTCTTTTCAGGTCAGCTGAGAGCATTACTCATCTTTTCCTTGTATACAGACTATTTCCCCAGTGTAGTTTATTTGAGAAATTTCAATCAGGATTTAGAAAACACCACAGCACCGAGACGGCACTGGTGAAAATTACAAATGACCTCTTAAATGGCAGCAGATAAGACTCCTCTCTGTCCTGGTCTTAGACCTTAGTGCTGCACATTTCCACACCATCCATTGACCATGAGTTACAGAAGAGACTGGTGTCGATCGATTGGCATTCAGGCATTTTTCAAATTTTTTTATATCCTGTCCATCAGATCTCATCGATGTGATTTGTATGATGATGACGCCTCGATACACGTTAACGTTAATGCGGGTTCCACAGGTTCTGTGCTTGGACCAATTTTATTTTATTCCTTTATACCCTTTTCCTTTGGGCTTATTGAAACACTCCTTAAACTTTCATTGTTATGCAGATGACACTCAAATATATTTATCGATAAAAGAGGGAGAGCAAACTCTGTAAAAAAAAAAGCATGTGATAAAAGAAATAAAAACATGGATGACCTGCATTGAGGACCCAATTGCACGACCGGGGAGAGAGAAGAAAGTATTTGTAGTACTTTTTTTTTTTCTGCAGTGAACAAATGAAATGAAAGTCACGTAGAGGGGATCAAAAACTTTCAAGGCACAACATAACCCGACCTGATCATGGCAAAAGACCAGACGAACTGACAAGAACACTGGGAGGAGAGGGAATTTAAGCACAGTGGTAAACAACACAGGTGTGACCAGGGGGGGGGGGGCTGACACTGATGGAGACAGGGAGACAGGTGATGACAGGTGAAAACAATCAGATATCTGTCGGTGCACAACACTTCTTGATGTAACTCAGACAAAAACGAGTAATTTTTAATCGGCCTGAGCACCTCAGATCTTCTGTAGACGGCATTGCCCTGCATCCAACACCACTGTAAAGAATCTTGTTATTATTTTTCGGGACTTGTCCTTTTAACCCACGTAAAAAGCAAAAAGGAACTGCATTCTTCTTTCATCTAATATTTCAAAATCAATCAGGCATCTGTCTCAAAAGATGCAGAAAAATTAGTTCAGTTGTTCGTTACTTCGAGACGGATTACTGCTAATAAATCTCTTAGGTCCTCAGTTGATCCAGATGCTGCAGCTCGTGTGTTCTCTAAAAACTAAAGAAAAGATACATCACTCCTGCACTAGCTTGCTGCACACTGGCTCAAAATCCTTTTAAAATTCTTCTCTTAACCTACAGCCTTGATTGGTGATGCCTTGTCGTACCATATTGCCCCACTAGAGAGCTACGCTCACTAAATGCGGGACTACTGTAGTTCTAGAGTTAAAAAAAAAAATAGGGAGAGGCCAGAGCCTATGGTATCTCTTTTTTTATTTAACCAACACAGCTTCAGTTTCAGTCCAGACACAGTCACAGTCACCTCGAGTAGAGAAGACCTTCCTCTTTCCTCTTTGAGTTAGCTGTAGGCTGAATCAGAATCAGGTTTCCAGCCTTGCTATGCTGCTATGAGCTTATAGCTGCCGGGCTGGATTTTTTAGGATACTGATCTTCTTACTTTTTTGTCATCGGGGGTCGCCGGACCCTGAGCCATCTGCCTGATCTCTGCCTGGATGGTGGAATTCTGTGCATGAATTCTCCCACTGTCCTGCTGTTGAGACTGTTGACTCCTCCTCCACTCCTCCATCTGCCTGATGGAATATGCAATGTATTTAACTCTAAATCTGTCCTTCTGTACATACCATCCTAGGAGAGGGATCCTCTCTGTCTCCTCTCTCCAGGTCTTCCCCTTTTTCCCTGAAGGGTTATTTTTTGGAGTTTTTTCCGATGTGAGGTTTTTTGGGGACAGATGTGTATGTACAGTTTGTAAAGATTGTAAAGCACTGTATTTTGTAAATTTGGGTAATATGAATACAAATAAACTGTTGTTTGTGGCTCTACAATGTCCAGCCACTGTCCTGTGGTTGGAAGGTCACTTTTCCACCAACTTCTTGTGATGACCTTTTTATTTGCTAGGATTTCAGGAGGTAGATGTCCTTCTTTTGGATTATGTCGCCAAAGTTGTATGTCAAAGTTGGCCTCTGATTGGTAGATTGGTAAACGGCAAAAGGGATTCAAACATCAGAGTGCAAGTTCCAGCTATGAAAGTGTGTGTGAAGTGCTGATTGTACTGAAGACTCGGTGTTTGAACTGTGCATGGATATGTCTCATGACATGAACAGTGTGCAGTTGACTTAAAGAATTAGCATACTTTTTAATAAATAAAAGGTTTGTATGGTTTTATATATATATATATACACATATGTGTATATATATACTGTATATACACATATATATACACACACATATATACACGTATATATAAATATATATACATAAATATATATGTATATGTATATATATTGTATGTGTAAACATATATATATAAGCAGCCAATTAAGAGAATTAAAAACCTAACTTTTGGAAGTGATTTTTTATCGATAATATCAGACAATCATAGACATCTTAAAGATATCTTACAGCCTTGTGATGTGTATTTTCCAGACATCTCACCAGACAGCAGCTGTGAGCTTCTTCTATGTTAGTCTCACCTGAATCTGTGTTTAATAAAACAGCCTCATCAGAATGGACCCGTGGCCTGATGGATTTCCTCTTCATACGGTCCGAGACAATAAAATCTCGAGGTAAAGCACATTTAAAGACGCTTGCATTGGTTCACTCATTAGAACCGGAGGTCGCCGCCTGATTACATTCAACGTTACAAAGCTATGTGAATATGCGGGATTTCAACCCGCCATCAATTTTGTGTTTGCTCATCACACAAACGACTAATTCTAAGGACATCAGACGATTGTCCTCGTATTGCGATTAATCATAGCTTCAAAACTCCATTAGCTTTGATAACAGATTTAAATAATGGCTTCATTTGTCCTTTAGGTCAAGTTAATTCAATGTTTCCTACCGTGATGCATACCAGCCATTAGGATTCCACCCACGTGCACTTTACCCGGCTGAATACATGTGTTGGAGAATAGCACTCGGGGGTCAGTCCGTCCAGGAACAGCAGGTGACTAACACACTGTCTGAAATGAGAAGATGAAGCCCCTTTTAGGTGGAAAACAGAACACGGCTAGCTTTATAATGTATAAACTTTGGTCTATGTTACGCAAATGTTTTAAAAAAAAGATTGCAGTACTTTAAGTTAGAACAATTCCTGGAAAGACAACAAGAAAAAGTAATTTGGCCACGAAATAGATTGCGTTGAACGATAAGTTGTATGAGCTGCATGCGACCGATGAAAGATGATCAGTTCTAAATGTGC
This sequence comes from Pseudoliparis swirei, assembly GCF_029220125.1. Lineage (NCBI taxonomy): Eukaryota > Metazoa > Chordata > Actinopteri > Perciformes > Liparidae > Pseudoliparis > Pseudoliparis swirei. The sequence goes on from NC_079400.1 coordinate 12,412,012, forward strand.
AGCTGCATCCTTCAGTGCAGACTTACAGGAGTTAACCAGGAAGGAGACCAAACTCGGCCTGTACGAACATTTCTAAAGCATAATTTTCACCCTAAAATTTTTTAAATGTTCCGCAGTTAAGTTGTTCTTTATTGCTTAGAAAAATACAATATTCTATGTAGTTTAGTCAGTCTCAATATAATACATATATATATATATACACGCAGCAGGCACGTGCACAGATAGAGCCCTAGTGGTGCTCAAGCACCAGCCCCTTTGCCCTGGATGAGTAAAGTGCCCTTTTTGCTGGAGACAATTTTTTTTATTCATCCGTATTTAAGAATAAACGTTACTCTTTCTGTCATCCCCAAATGTGTTTTAATATCTGACGGGGCATTTATTTGAGTTCTTGTGAGAATTTCGCCCCGACATGCTCCGCGGCTCTTGGCTGTTGATGTCTATCAATATCGCTCATTTTGAAAATGACGTAAGAGGGCAATACGGATCCGTATCAGACCAGCGAGGAGGGCAATAGGTGGCTGGAATGACGCCCATTAGCCAATCAGAACGCTTGTAATGTTGTTGCTATCTAATAATTCATCTTTATTCATAAAGAAAATGTAAGCTAGTGGTCTGATGCTCCCAGAGGAGACGCAGGTCGAGGACAGCATCATCAGTGTATTGCTGCTTATGCTTCAACTCTGTCAGAATTTTTTTTTGGCATTGGGTGCCCTTTTTTTTGGTTTGAGCACCTGCCCCACAAAATGTCTGTGCACGTGCCTGACACGCAGTATATATACTGTGTATATATACATACATCCATACATGATTGAGTGATTGACAATAGAATCTCACACGATTCCTGAAAGGCAGTATTTTTCATCCCGCCGTGCCTGCAGATTGGTATTTTTAACCTTTTGGGTAATTTGGTGACTCAGAGGATTTAACGGCTCACAAGTGGATAAATTGGAAGGCTACTGAGTGTTTCCTGTTTGAGATGGAAAAAAGAACAAGATGCAGAGCTGAGTGTTGTTGTTCAGGAAGGCTTCTATAGATAGATAGATAGATAGATAGATATATACTTTATTAATCCCCAAGGGGAAATTTGTCGAGTCAGTAGCAGCAACACACAAGAATAAAAAAAAAAAAAAAAACACAAAATATAAGAAGGGTTAGGGTGATCTGGCAAGAGGTGAACTGTTGTAGAGCCTCATAGCCGTCGGCAGGAATGTTCTCCTGTATCTCTCCTTGTGGCAGGCGTGAGGAGACGTCTGGAGAAAGTACTCCTCTGTCCCTGTAGGAGGTGGTGGAGAGGGTGGTCCGGGTTGTCCAATATGGACACCAGTTTCTTCAACGTCCTCCTCTCCACCACCTGTTCCAGGTGCTCCAGCTGGCAGCCGATGATGGAGCCAGCCTTCCTAACCAGTTTGTTAAGACGGCTGGTGTCACTGCTCGATGCTGCTGCCCCAGCAGACAATGGCAAAGTGCAGCACACTGGCGACAACCGACTGGTAGAATAACTCCACCATCTTGCTGCACACGTTGAAGGATCAAGCTTTCTCAGGCAAAAGAGTCGACTCATTCCCTTCTTGTACACAGCGTTGATGTTGGCCTTCCAGTTCAGTCGGCTGTCGATGGAGACGCCCAGGTACTTGTACTCCTCCACCATGTCCACGTCCACTCCCAGGACACTCAGAGGTGTAGGAGCTGTCGCCTTCCTCCTGAAGTCCACCACCATCTCTCTGGTCTTGGCCACGTTCAGCCGCAGGTGGTTCTCATCGGCCCACTTTACAAAGTCACTCACCACTGCCCTGTACTCCTCCTCCCGTCCATCCCTAATACACCCGACCACTGCAGAGTCATCAGAGTACTTCTGCAGATGGCATGACTCCGTGTTGTACTGGAAGTCACTGGTGTACAGGGTGAAGAGGAAGGGAGACAGAACAGTTCCCTGTGGGGCTCCAACATCACTGACCACCGTTCCAGACAGCACACGGCCCATTCTGACAAACTGTGGTCTGCCTGTGAGGTAGTCAGTGATCCAGGAGATGGTGGACACGTCCACACGGCCACCGCAGCTCCTCACACAGCAGCAGTGGCTGGATGGTGTTAAATGCACTGGAGAAGTCAAAGAAAGTGACTCTCACAGAGACACCGGTTCCATCCAGGTGCGACTGAGCTCGTTGCAGCAGGTAGATGATGGCGTTGTCCACTCCCACATGAGGCTGGTAAGCAAATTGCAGAGGGTCCAACGATGATTTCACCTGCGGCCGGAGGTGGGCCAAGACCAGCCTCTCCAGCACCTTCATCACATGGGAGGTGAGGGCGACCGGTCGGTAGTCGTTGATGCCAGATGGTGCTGACTTCTTTGGGACAGGGACCAGGCACGACGTCTTCCACAGCACCGGGACTTCCCCCAGCCTCAGGCTGAGGTTGAAGAGGCGCTGCAGGACACCAGACAGCTGGGTGGCGCAGGTCTTTAGGACCCTGGGGCTGATGCCATCAGGACCTTCAGCTCTGCGCTGGTGTAGTTTCTCCAGCTGTCTTCTCACCTGGTCAGTCGTCACAGAGAGAGGGGAGGTGGAGGAGCCCATTGTTATTGAGGGCTCGGTGGATGTGCAGCTCAGCAGGGGGACAGAGGGGAGGAGGTGTTTGGGAGGTGTGATGTGGGGAGGAGAGGGGGGAGGGCTGTGAACTGAACCTATTGAAAAAACAGTTCAGCTCGTTGGCCCTCTCCAGGAGCCCCTGGCTGTCTCCCTCCACCTTGAAGCCAGTTATCTGCTTCATGCCAGACCACACCTCCCTTGTGTTGTTCAGCTGGAGTTTGGCCTCCAGCTTCCTCCTGTAGGAGTCCTTGCCTCCCTGAGCTTCACCTTTAGGTTGCGCTGGGCTTTCCTCAGCTCATCCCTGTCTCCAGACCTGAAAGCAGCTTTCTTCATGTTAAGCGCCTTCAGGTCCCTGGTGATCCAGGGCTTGTTGTTGGGGAAGCAGCGCACAGTCCGTGATGGGATGGTGGTGTGTTCACAGAACTTGATGTATTCCGTGATGCAGTCGGTCATACTGTTGATGTCCTCCCGTGCGGTCCACACAGCACATCCCAGTCCGTTGACTCAAGCAGTCCTGTAGAGCGTCGTTAGCCTCCAGAGACCACCTCCTCACAGTCCTGGTGGTCACCGGCAGCCTCTTCACCAGAGGAACATACCTGGGTGTCAGCCGGACCAGGTCATGATCAGACCTGCCGAGGGGGGGAAGGGCAGTGGCGCTGTATGCGTCCTTAGTATTAGCATACAGCAAGTCCAGAGTTTTATTGTTCCTTGTTGGGCAGTCTATGTATTGATGGAAGGTTGGCAGAGCTTTTTCCAATAATAGATGTCCATGGTACCTTTTATGTTAGCTATGGTATGTTGGTACCTACTGGGTGACGACTGGGTCTGCCCATCACAGAAGTGTCTGCACGGCATCCCACAGACTGTTGGGGAGGAAGAGACGTCACACTGATCTCATACACCATCAACATCATTTCCAGCTGTGCAGCAGCTGTGCACCCAAAATCTCCTCCATGTCCTCCTTGCTTGGAGATGCTCCAGTGACTGTATTTAATGCCTTGCACGGCTGACTTGCGCATATTGAACCATCTATGAGAACTCAGCGGTCACTTGACGGCGTGAAGGTTCTGTGTTTTAGACCCGCCGGCCTTTCTGTGTCGAGACCAAATATATGCATTTAAGCAGAAATAACATGGTGTCTCATTATTTTCATTTCCCTCCCGTCAGTTAAACAAACAGAACGTACGCCGGCCTTTCATTTATAAATCATAGACTGTCGATAAGAAGTGTACGTGGTCATTGTGGCGTTTGTGGACTTTCGTTATGAAGCCTCGAGGTTGCCGATTGGGTCGTCACCATCTTGGCATTTTGCAACCAGACTGAAGTGACCATATTTGGAATGGCGAGATTGCTTTATGGTCTATGGACTCTAAATGACCATAATGTCCTAAATGATGACATCACGCTGTATTGAAGAAGACTTGACACTAGAGATTGAGACACAAACTCATGTTTACGATGTTTACTGAGGGAATAAGTAGTCAATTTCTCATAGACTTCTTTCTATACAACCTCACTTATTTTTGCAACCAGAGAAGTCGCCTCTGCTGGTCAGTGGAGGTAACGCACATTTAAAGACACTTGCATTCGCTTCTCTCATTAGAACCGGAGGTCTCCTCCTGATGACTCAACATTACAATTACATTCAGGCTCCCTCGTATAGCTCAAAGGTTACATATTAAATCCTGTAGAATTATTCGGCAACCATAATTAAATGTCCGGAGGCTCCACCCCTGGGCCTCGAGTCTCTGTGAATGACCGGTTTAGAGAATAGCACAGATCCAAGATGAAACCAAACTTGCAATCTTCCGTGTCCTCCTCACTATTGAATGTTAAATCACTCCCCAGCAGTTGTTCCATGAGCGATTTTATCTCTCAATATGATCTACATTCTTTATTTATTACTCTGACGCACCACCCTGCACCACTGGAGGCGGCTGCATAGATTAATACGATAGTCGGACATGCAAATGAAAAAATGTGTCTGATGTGCTTACGGTCTCAACACGGGGTCAGAGTGCACCGCTAAATGGTTGGGGGGTGCTTTCTGACAAATGTAGGAAGCGTTAATGTGATCTGATTTTAATTTAGGAGTGGATTAGTGAAGCAATATTTCTTGTGAGCAGCAGAGAGCCGAGGCAGTACTCTGTTGTATTGATGGGATTCGTACTGTGTGATTTAAACGTGTGAGCTATGTGAGAATGGGTGATTCTCAGTGTTGGTTTATTTTATACAGCAATTATTTATACGGGCTATTATTTGAAACTTATATTTGAGAAATTACAGTAGACCCCGTATTGCCCAAACGGTGGCAAAAATATTTTTAAATAACTTAAAAAATCAAGCAAAGGGCCAACAACCCAGAGCACTACAGCTTAATAAGGTGAAATAGTGGGGCAGGTAAAAGCATTTTTTTTATTTATGGAGTTGTTCTCCAGAGTGTTTTGGTCGATTTGCCATTCAAAACTCCAAGATGGCGGCTATTCTTCAAGATGGCCGCCAATTGGGTCTCCAAAAATTAGTTTTCTTCATAAAACTGTTTGTATTTCCCCAATTTGAATGATCTTGTGGTCTATTACTATGTTTCTAAGTACTCTGGGACTAAATATGCTTCTTTATTAGACCTCTGACAAAAATGTTGCTACATTTTCAACAATTGTGCTGATTTAAGGACAAAACAATCTACGTTATTGATGTGCCAGTGTGGCACCGTGGACATTTTAATGGCTACAATTATTTTCAGAATTGTTATTGTATTAGTTGGTGTTTTTACCTTGCCCCCCCGCCACCATTATTCTCTGGTTATTATAATTTAAAACGCTCTGTGTGACTTTTAAACAGACCTACTTTCACCTAAAGTAGCTGCAGGGCGATCCTCATTGCCAATAGGTGACAGTAGCGGTTTTTGGCATAACTGGTACTGTAATTATTGTCAAGACAAGCAAGTTAGACCAGCTGTAAGAAAGGACAGACGAGATAGCAGATATTCCACTGAGATTGTCGTGTTGTATTCAAAGGTTAGGTAAGTACACATCTTCTGGTACAACAGATTCCTTTCTGTCCGCATCAAGTGTTACCAGGACAAGAAATGCCCATCAGATCGCAGCCTGCAGCCTGTGCCTTCTTACCTTCGAACACTGCTGTGAACAACGGAAGCTAGCAAGTCCACAGTTCAAGTTTCGGAGTCTGGTGCTGGACATGGAGCTCACCATTTTCACTTCTACTTGAATCGTAAAGCTCTTTGAGAACTAGGCTCTTTGCGAAACATAATGTCAACTATGCACGATGGATCTCAATTGCCCTTCGAGATATGATGTCGCCGGAGCATCAACATCCAGAAGTGGCCAAGGAGTTTCACAAGGGTAAATTTGTCATTCACAAATCCAGAAGAGAATTCTCTGCACTGGCAATTTATCAAGCCCATGAGCAAAATAATGCAGGTATCAAAGGAGATGGAGGAGCAACTGGACTAAAATAAGATCCTGTAGCATTTCGCAGATGAATGGTAGCTGGACATGAAGTGAGTCGTCTTGTAGCTGAATAAGAAACTATGTCCGGTGAAAATTCCACAAACAGGAGTAGACATCATGAGCGGACACAGAGTGCTCAGAGATCTTTCTTTTTCAAGGTGAAAGCACTCATTGTTGTGTTACAAGAGGAAATCACCATAGATGGCTCAGCAGTCAGAAATACATTACCTCCACGCACCTCCAAGACATTTGATCCATATGCCAGAGAAGATATCATCAAGAAGGTGGAATCCAACTCAGGCAGCCCTGAGAGAACATACTAAGCTGCTTATCAAGCTGGGATCATCAGGGCCAATCAACTATCTCCAGGCCAGACATCGGCAGTCCTGCTAATTGGGGGTGGACACAGAAAGGAGAGAAGTGGCAGGTATGTTGGTCGACATTACCCCCCCCCCCCCTCATCGCAGTGTTCCTGTAATAAAAGTTGCCATGGGTGGTGCAAGTGCTTTTACTTCAGACTTTCATGTACAGCACTCTGCAGCTGCATGTTTGAGCAGTAGCAGTTGGAAAATAAATGCGCCCGGTGACCGTACCTTTGTGTGGAATTACTGCAGACATTCAGATCTAAATGATACTGAACAGTGACATTGACATGGATGCATCAACATTTGGTGCTGCATATTAGTTTGAGGTTCAGTCTCAGCAATTGTAAGTCAAACGACATTTAAAGAACTGAAAGACTATTTAAAAAAATAAAGAAAATGTTCATGTTACATTTGGTTATAATCATTTCATGGCAACTGCAAAATAGTTGATTTTCCTTATCAGTTCAGTTTCCAGGGCTGTAAGATACAAAGTTTCCTTGGAGATTGACTAGTCTAGCAATGTCATATGTGTTACACCTTTTTTGCCATCCATGCTTTCTAGACTAGTCTGGCAATGTTACACATTTACCTTTTAATATCAAATGTATTCTTGTTAAATGAATTAATTGTCCAGTGTCGTACAGTTTGTTTTTGTTCAGTTGGATGTCATATTCTTGTAATGTTCAATTTGAACATAAATAATGGTAATTATTTTAATAAAAGAGTTGAATTATCAATTGACACTTATATTTGTAATTGTTCCACTGCATTATTATAGTGTTCTGATTCATTATTAAAACAAATTGTATTACCTTAATAGAATAAAGCCAACTCATTGCAGTGGAAAGCCGGCTCATTGCAGTGGAAAGACGGCTCATTGCAGTGGAAAGACGGCTTATTGTAGAGGAAAGACGGCTCATTGCAGTGGAAAGACGGCTCATTGCAGTGGAAAGCCGGCTCATTGCAGTGGAAAGACGGCTTATTGTAGAGGAAAGCTGGCTCATTGCAGTGGAAAGCCGGCTCATTGCAGTGGAAAGACGGCTCATTGCAGTGGAAAGCCGGCTCATTGCAGTGGAAAGACGGCTTATTGTAGAGGAAAGCTGGCTCATTGCAGTGGAAAGCCGGCTCATTGCAGTGGAAAGACGGCTTATTGTAGAGGAAAGCTGGCTCATTGCAGTGGAAAGCCGGCTCATTGCAGTGGAAAGACGGCTCATTGCAGTGGAAAGACGGCTCATTGCAGTGGAAAGCCGGCTCATTGCAGTGGAAAGACGGCTTATTGTAGAGGAAAGCTGGCTCATTGCAGTGGAAAGCCGGCTCATTGCAGTGGAAAGACGGCTCATTGCAGTGGAAAGATGGCTTATTGTAGAGGAAATCTGGCTCATTGCAGTGGAAAGCCGGCTCATTGCAGTGGAAAGACGGCTCATTGCAGTGGAAAGACGGCTTATTGTAGAGGAAAGCTGGTTCATTGCAGTGGAAAGCCGGCTCATTGCAGTGGAAAGACGGCTTATTGCAGAGGAAAGCCGGCTCATTGCAGTGGAAAGACGGCGTATTGCAGAGGAAAGCCGGCTCATTGCAAGGCAAAGCCGGCTCATTGCAAGGGAAAGCTTGCTCATTGCAGTGGAAAGCCGGCTCATTGCAGCCACTAATACTGATACAACTTGGCTCTCACATAGCTGCACTGGCTCTGTCTGCACGTTATTGTTGTTTTGAAAAGATACAGTGTAAAAACACAGTAAAACTCTTTATTGCCAAATATTTGAACTGGTTTAGTTTTTCACAGGTTGAACTTTATTCATATTATCTTGAGAAGATATGCATTGCAAAAACAGGCTAACTGCAGTCACAATAAGCTTTTTTTTAGGTGCTAAATATCTGTCTATCTTTTGTTACACAGATATACATTTATTTGCCTTGTACTTACAAAGTAATTGCACATTTTCTTTATTTTGAAATCTGGTTTTCATGAAATGTATTGCAATTTTCTTTATTTTATTTGAAGACCGGCGAAAATGTAAAACTGCACTTTTATCGTGCAACATATGAGACAGCTGGAACGCCTTTAGTATGTAAAACAGGAGGACAATAAAGCCTAAGAAGCTTTTTGAATAGCATAAATAATAATGAACAGTCGCCTAAGACAAATCAACATGACTTTGGGTTAACTGTCAGACAGCGAGGCGTGGGTCGAGTAGAGGAGGTACCGGTTGAATCCCAGAAAGATCTGTCAGATGAGAGCGATGCAACACATCTGGCCTGTCGGCTGCTCGCGGGTCTTTAATATTCACAGGAACTCCCAAGAATCCGCTGTAAAAAAAAAGTTAAAAAAACCCACATGAATAATTGATGCGTGTGGTGCCACGGAGCTCTTTCCTTCAGTTAATTGGATTTCAAAGAGAGAAATAGGTAATAAAATAAGAAGTGAAGACATTATTTCCATGCTTCTGGCAAGGCTGTTAAAGCATGGTCAGCATGGCCTTTATTATTCATTCCTTTACAGACCTGCTGTCCACTGGCTGACCTCCAGCTGTAGAGTCGGAGACTGGAGATAGGAAGTGGGCGGAGTCGTCGTGACTACACCCGTTGGTTTGTGGACTGCCGTTATAAAGCCTTGAGTTCGCCAATTTGGTCGTTGCCATCTTGGCTTTTTAGCAACCAGATAAACTGAAGTTACAATATTTCAGCATGGCGGCAGCAACGTGTCAATCACAGTAAGCCCCGCCCTAAAGCATACTTAGCTTTATGGTCTTTTTGACTCTAAAGGGACCATCATCTTCTAAATGCACATCATGCTGTATTGAAGAAGACTTAAATTAATGTTTACTGCGGGAATAAATCAAAAGAAGTGTAGTCATTTTCTCTTAGACTTCCCCTGGTGGTCAGGAGAGAGAATGCAGCTTCAACACATGAATCATAGACTTCTATACAACCAGAGGAGTCACCCACCCCTGGTGGTCAGTAGAGAGAATGCAGCTTTAACACACAAAGCATAGACTTCTATACAACCAGGTTAGTCTCCCCACTGGGCAGAACCGCCTTCCGTGAACTCAGCAGAGGTGTTAAAAACCAAATGGCACACAGGAGATGTGCATTTTCCGCGTATCTGCAGGGCACGGCCATTTAAAGAGCAAAGAGAAGGCAGTCCATCTGTTGGCTCATAAAACCAGGTTAACGCAAGCAGGAGCGGCAGATAGAGGAAGGTCATCATAAAGGCAGCGGCGGCCCTTCATGTTTCACTGCCCCACTTCGGTTAGCAGGGCAGCGACACTTAAAACACTGGAGCTAAATGTATGGCACACGCAACAATAGAACTTGTTTGAGAAACGTAACGGCTGTTATCAGTGTGCGGGTCTGTGATGACCACCAGTGTGTACTCGGCGTCCAGTTACCCAATACATGTGTTTCCAACTGCAATTGTGTCATTAGCTTGGGCTGTTTTACTCCAACAAGCCCCGGGCCAGATGATCCAGCGTTTTCATTACAGGCCGAGGATGTGGCGACGCTGAAGTGATCAAGAATCCTCCGCAGAGACGGAAGCAAAGAAAAGACGAGGTCTGGATCTGATATACTCGGTATCTCTCTCCCTGAAGCTGCACATCTGTGCCTGAATGATGCAACATAACACATACATTATGTATTATGTTGTGCGAGTAGCTGGTAACCTGGCGCTAGAATAAAATACACATAACACATTGCGTGTGCTTATTCAGAAGATCAAATATCAACGGATATTTAAATGGATTTTTGACCCCAATTTGCATGAAGCTGCACAGTGCGTGGCTATAAGTTATGAAATGTGTTTACAGCGGCCCGTAAATCCTTTGTGACAGCGCCTCCTCTAAATCAGATTCAACGTGGGTGCATTTATTTCCATCACCTGTTGATAGGGAGATACAACATATCTTATTCTAAAGATTGTGTCACTGTTAATTGTCATTGTTTGTGTCACATAAAGTGACAACATAATTGTATTGTTATAGTAGCAAATGTGAAGATGTTAAAATGTGTTATTCTCTCTCCCGACCACCAGGGGGCGACTCCTCTGGTTGTATAGAAGTCTATATAGTGACTCTACATCTCTCTTGATGTATTCCCTCAGTAAACATTGTAAACATGAGTTTATGTCTCAGTCTCTAGTTTCAAGTCTTCTTCTATACAGCATGATGTCATCATTTAGTAAATGATGGTCATTGATAGTCAAATAGACCATAAAGCAGGGGATGCTCTACGTCATTTCTCCGCATTCCAAATATGGTACCTTCTGTTCATTGGCGGCAAAAAAACACCAACATGGTAGCGACTGTTATCCAAGATGGCGGCGGCGAAATCACTCCACAAACCGATGGGTGAAGTCATGAAGATAACGTCCACTTCTTAAACTCAGCCTATGCCGCTAACCCAGCCACTGAGATCTCAGTATCTCTGCACACGGCTTGAGAATTTTCTCAAAATGTTCCCTCGTGAGCCGATTCGATTTCGGGAAGGCGCCTTAAAGAGACAAGGAGCTAAAAATGACTGCAGTGTACACGAAAACATTAAAGCATGTACGGTACACGATATGTCCCCTTTAAGAACAAAGACAGTTGAGCTGTTTTCTGCTGATTCTAGGCTCTATGCTAAGCTAGGCTAGCCACATCACAACTACAGCTCTGCACTCAACAGAGACATGACAGTGGTACCTAATTAATGGCGAAATGTTCAGTCCCAAAGGCTCCCGAAGTGTTCCATGCAGAACTCTGTAAATATAATGGTTGTTGTACCTTTAATATAACCCCCCAAACAATGCACCATCGAAATAGCTTGCGTTGAAATGCTGCATTAATAAACAACAATGTCAAGGTAATATATCTTGAGAAATGGACTCCCCTGTGCAGCTTTAAAGTAACAGTCTTTAATGATTAGTTTGTCCATCATCCTAATGCCAGCCTTGAAAAGCTGAACAGGGTGTTAAAATGTGGACTGATTCATATGCCGTTGTATCCCATTTTAATATACTGTTTTAATGTATTTTTTTCTCATTTTGATAAAGATCCTCCATGCGTCGGTGGTCCTCTAATGTGGGTCCCAGCAGATTGCGTGAAACCACCACCACCACCACCACCACCAGAGGAGCTGCATCGAGGGAACACAATAGACTACGCACAAATGAAAGAAACCGAGTACGTAATAATAATAATGACTCGGAGGATAAAGAGAAATCTGAATAGCACCGGGCTGCAGAGGGGATGAGAATAGATGAATGGAAAAAATGTATTAGCATCCTCTGAGACAGCGTGAGGATGCTAGTCCAGGGTGAGTTGGCTCTCAGCGGTTTGGAGGCCTCAAAAGAGGCTGGTGATTTTGGAATAAGTAGATAAAACAGCTCGTTCGCAGTCCTCACTCATGGAGGAATTTCATACGATTAAAAAATATATCATCGTCTCTAAAGAGCAGTATTGTTCACAAAGTCATCTCACCGAACCTGATGAACAGGCAGTTGATCGATGGTATTCTTTACCTCGGAAAATGTCTAATTGTGGCTCCTTTGGTGTTTAAGCTCAGTGGGTGGCTTTAGCTCAGTGGGGTAAGAGGGCCGTCCTGCAACCGCAGGGTTGTGGGTTCGATCCCCGCTCTCCCCATTAGTTGCAAGTCGAAGTGTCCTTGAGCAAGGCACTGAACCCCCAGTTGCTTCCCGGGCGCTTCACCGCAGCCCACTGCTCCTTAATAACTAAGGATGGGTTAAATGCAGAGAACTAATTTCCCCTTGGGGATTAATAAAAGTGTATATTCTGTATATTCTTTAAGAACTGCTCCTGAAGTCCACGGAAACATTTGCAATTGAATTATATAAATCCTAAATATGATGAATTCATCAGTTCATATTCTCCATCTGTGGATCCTGTCCATGTGTTTTTTGGAGGCTCCTTGTTGTCCGTATGACGGCCTCACTGGAAGGCCACTTTAGATTTTCTGGCGTGGTTGGGCAACGCATTTTATTTTGTCATTTTATTAAGCGTTAAATACTATTAATCTTTAAAAAAAATAGGACCACATGATCCCCATTTCTTCCTGTCGATCAGCTTCAACTCGGGTAAATATCCACATCCTATCTAAGAAGTAGAATTAGTCGTCGTCCGTTGTGGACTGCCGTTATAAAACTTTGAGTTTGTTGATTTTTCCCGTCGCCATCTTGGATTACGGCCGTCGCCATGTTGGTGTTTTTTGCAGCCAATGAACAGAAGCGACCACGTTTTAGGATACACTGAGCACCTCTCTCCTCTTTTCTCTCTCCTTATGGATACAATTTGCATCTCTCCATCACACATTACTAACTCTGCTTCCTCCCCAGAGTCCTTTTGACTTCACATCTCATAGGGTCCATTGGACCTGGCTGGGTCCGATGGACCCTATGAGCCATGGCAATGCTGATGCTGCGCCCACTCCTCCTCTCTACCTCCATCAGCCTGATGGATCGTGGAGGTCTCGATCGTGGAATATGCCTACTACCAACTATTCATACACTGTCATATTCATTGAATGTGTTTTAACTCTAATCTGTCCTTCTGTACACATTACATCTATTGCACCTGTCCATCCTGGAGAGGGATCCTCCTCTGTTGCTCTCCTCAAGGTTTCTTACCTTTTTTCCCCTTGAAGGATTGTTTGGAGTTTTTCCTGATCCGATGTGAGGTTTTGGGACAGGGATGTCTATGTGTACAGATTGTAAAGCACTCTGAGACAAATTTGTAATTTGTGAAAATGGGCTATACAAAATAACCTGAATTGAATTGAATATTTGGAAAGCGTAGGAGCGACTGGAGACGCCGTATACGTCTCGAGTAGCAGAAGTGACCTGTCAATCACAGTTACCCAGGACCTAAATCATGCTCTGCTTTATGCTCTATTTGACAAGACAAAAGGGAGCATCATAGAGAAGACGTTCTCAGCAACACTGGCGGCACCGAATCAGGTTCCCGAGGACGCTACGATGTCATCTCTTCTATCACAACTGAGGATTTCTTCCCCAAGAGAAGAGCACATGTCGGCGCTAAAGATTTCCCGATGAAATAGATGTTTATTTTACCTTTCTTCCCACTGGCTTCGGCAAGAGCGGCACCAAGAGATGCTTCATCCAATCATGTGCCAAGAGCCGAAGGAAGACACGGCGGAGTACTCCCTGAAAACAGTCAACTGACCTCATTACGGAAAATCAGTGAGCCAAGTGGCGGTTCTCCCAGGTCTCAATACGAGGAGCATTGATAGCCGGAGGTTGTAACATGCAGAGTGTGAAGACAGTTGTTGGTGAGGAGCCTAAATACCAAGTCAATCCCTCGAGATGAATAAATAAATTAGAAAAAAATAATAATAGAGCCCCCCTGCACTTGGAGAGGCATTGACTCAAGTTTTCTCCTAATTGAATCAGGGAGAAAAGTTTGACTCCACCGCTGCTGCACATCTGGACAGCCGCCTCTCAAGAGTCAACACGCCTGCAGAGATTTGCTCACTCTCCATTTGACTCGGCAGCTGTTCCGCCCACTCTCGCTCCCGGGGTGCTGTCGCCCTACTACGCTCTTATTAATATCATATCCGTGAGTCTCCTCCTGACCGTGGGTGAGTGCCGCTATTCATACAGACTTCGAATCTTTCGTCCCACTTGGCAGGGCCGGAAAACGGCCGAGTCGGGAGAGATCTACCGAGGGTTTCCACGAGGGTGTAACTGATCATTTGTTGGCCGAGTGGGGAGTGGGGAGTGGGGGTGGATGTGAGTTGGATGCAAACAATGGACCATTTGGCGCGATTATTATCCATCCTGCATCATAAAGACCACGTAGAACGATGGCCTCCATAGCCGTCGGCATTCGATTCTGAGTCGATGACGGAATAAGCAGCGCCAACAAGGTCGGCCTTGTTAGCGCTGCTTGTTGCCGCGTGATGAAAAATCCATCAAAGATCTGGAAGTTGTTTGTGTTCAGGTTTGAAATTTTTTTTTTGTGGATCACCTTGGCTACTTATGATTAATTCCCTGCTGTGGTGAATCTCAAACTAAAAGAAAACTGCCCAAAATCTACAAAATCCAATAAACACACCAGAGTTATTTCCCTGACTCGGTCTCTGAAAAGGCATTGAGGATACTATTTAACATCTCCAATAAAAAACAGCCCAATGAAGGTTTTTAAGGGGATTTAGAGGGTCTTTACGGCATGCTAAAGAAGCTGTTTTTGCAGATTTACAGGCTCCCAGATATTTGACATAAAGCCAATATCCCTGTATCCCTGAATATTGCAACGGTAAAGTCAGGACCTGTGAAAAAGATAATAAAATAACCCTGGCAAGATGTCATTTATGAGTTGCACTTATACATTTTTAGAGCTAGTAATAGTTTTAGTGCTTGGCTGGTGCGCCATGTCTCAAACCATAAAAGCGCAGAATCATTTTTGGGATCAACTTTATGGCTAACAATAATATAATGTACATGTGGACAGTGTTTTTGCACCCGAAACATTATTACACCCACCGTGTGACACAGTGAGTACACCCGACCCCCCAGAGTCCAGGTCCCTTGATGGGCGTGAACGCCGTGTACTGTATCTTTAAAAGGCGGTCTCAAGCGCAGCAGAACCCAGTTTTATTCATATTTCAACCATCCCTCCAGACTGGCCGGCAAGCTGATTGAGCTGGGACTGAACACCCCTGTGTGCTTGGATCCTGGACTTCCTGACCGCCAGGCCACAGGTGGTCAGGGTGGGCAGACACCTCAAATCCTCACCCTGAACACAGGATCCCCCAGGGTTGCGTCCTCAGCCCCTACTGTACTCCCTGTACACATGACTGTGTGGCCAGGTTCAACTCAATACCATCATCAAGTTTGGGATGACACAGTGGTGGTGGGCCTGATCTCCGACAAGCGCGAGAAGGCCTACCTGGAGGAGCGTCCTGATCTGTCACTCTGGTGCCACGACAACACCCTCATCATGAATGTCACCAAAACTAAGGAGCTGATTGTGGACTTCAGGAAGGTACAACAACAGAGGCGTACTCACCACTGGGGATTAAGGACTACTGTGGAGGGTGGTATAAATACCTGGGAGTCCACATCACCGAGGATCTGACATGGTCAACAAACACAGACACTCTGGTGAGAAAGGCAAGGCAGCGCCTCTACCACCTCAGGCAGCTGAAATTTAAAGTTTCCCAGAGGATCCTTCAGTCCTTCTACTCTGGAGCTGTAGAGGCGTCCTGACAGGAAGCATCACAGCCTGGTTTGCAACTGCTCCGCTCAGGACAGGAAGGCTCTGCAGAGAGTAGTGCGTTCGGCTGAGCACTATTGGAACTACACTCCCACCCTGCAGGACTTGTACACCAGGAGGTGCAGAACCAGAGCCGGCAGGATCATGAAGGATCCTCACCACCCCAACAACAGACTGTTTCAGCTGCTGCGGTCAGGCAGGCGCCTCCGTAGTCACGCTGCAAGAACAGAGAGACTGTGTGCGAGTTTCTTTCCTCAGGCCATCAGGATTGTGAACTCCGACCTCACCAGGACCCCCACATAGACCCACACAACTGCCCCTCTTAGGCACACACACACACACACACACACACACACTTACTGTAAATATTGTGTTGTTTTTATTTGTAAATAGTGTGTACTTGTTGCCCTTGCACATTCCTGCTGAGCATTGCCACTTTCATTTCACTGCACACCCTGTGTGTGTATGTGACAAATAAAACATCTTGAATCTTGAATCTTGAATCTATTGCACCTGTCCATCCTGGAGAGGGATCCTCCTCTGTTGCTCTCCTCAAGGTTTCTTACCTTTTTTCCCCTTGAAGGATTGTTTGGAGTTTTTCCTGATCCGATGTGAGGTTTTGGGACAGGGATGTCTATGTGTACAGATTGTAAAGCACTCTGAGACAAATTTGTAATTTGTGAAAATGGGCTATACAAAATAACCTGAATTGAATTGAATATTTGGAAAGCGTAGGAGCGACTGGAGACGCCGTATACGTCTCGAGTAGCAGAAGTGACCTGTCAATCACAGTTACCCAGGACCTAAATCATGCTCTGCTTTATGCTCTATTTGACAAGACAAAAGGGAGCATCATAGAGAAGACGTTCTCAGCAACACTGGCGGCACCGAATCAGGTTCCCGAGGACGCTACGATGTCATCTCTTCTATCACAACTGAGGATTTCTTCCCCAAGAGAAGAGCACATGTCGGCGCTAAAGATTTCCCGATGAAATAGATGTTTATTTTACCTTTCTTCCCACTGGCTTCGGCAAGAGCGGCACCAAGAGATGCTTCATCCAATCATGTGCCAAGAGCCGAAGGAAGACACGGCGGAGTACTCCCTGAAAACAGTCAACTGACCTCATTACGGAAAATCAGTGAGCCAAGTGGCGGTTCTCCCAGGTCTCAATACGAGGAGCATTGATAGCCGGAGGTTGTAACATGCAGAGTGTGAAGACAGTTGTTGGTGAGGAGCCTAAATACCAAGTCAATCCCTCGAGATGAATAAATAAATTAGAAAAAAATAATAATAGAGCCCCCCCCCCCCCTGCACTTGGAGAGGCATTGACTCAAGTTTTCTCCTAATTGAATCAGGGAGAAAAGTTTGACTCCACCGCTGCTGCACATCTGGACAGCCGCCTCTCAAGAGTCAACACGCCTGCAGAGATTTGCTCACTCTCCATTTGACTCGGCAGCTGTTCCGGCTCCACTCTCGCTCCCGGGGTGCTGTCGCCCTACTACGCTCTTATTAATATCATATCCGTGAGTCTCCTCCTGACCGTGGGTGAGTGCCGCTATTCATACAGACTTCGAATCTTTCGTCCCACTTGGCAGGGCCGGAAAACGGCCGAGTTGGGAGAGATCTACCGAGGGTTTCCACGAGGGTGTAACTGATCATTTGCTGGCCGAGTGGGGAGTGGGGAGTGGGGGTGGATGTGAGTTGGATGCAAACAATGGACCATTTGGCGCGATTATTATCCATCCTGCATCATAAAGACCACGTAGAACGATGGCCTCCATAGCCGTCGGCATTCGATTCTGAGTCCCGATGACGGAAACAAGCAGCGCCAACAAGGTCGGCCTTGTTAGCGCTGCTTGTTTCCGCGTGATGAAAAATCCATCAAAGATCTGGAAGTTGTTTGTGTTCAGGTTTTAAATTTTTTTTTTGTGGATCACCTTGGCTACTTATGATTAATTCCCTGCTGTGGTGAATCTCAAACTAAAAGAAAACTGCCCAAAAATCTACAAAATCCAATAAACACACCAGAGTTATTTCCCCTGACTCGGTCTCTGAAAAAGGCATTGAGGATACTATTTAACATCTCCAATAAAAAACAGCCCAATGAAGGTTTTTAAGGGGATTTAGAGGGTCTTTACGGCATGCTAAAGAAGCTGTTTTTGCAGATTTACAGGCTCCCAGATATTTGACATAAAGCCAATATCCCTGTATCCCTGAATATTGCAACGGTAAAGTCAGGACCTGTGAAAAAGATAATAAAATAACCCTGGCAAGATGTCATTTATGAGTTGCACTTATACATTTTTAGAGCTAGTAATAGTTTTAGTGCTTGGCTGGTGCGCCATGTCTCAAACCATAAAAGCGCAGAATCATTTTTGGGATCAACTTTATGGCTAACAATAATATAATGTACATGTGGACAGTGTTTTTGCACCCGAAACATTATTACACCCACCGTGTGACACAGTGAGTACACCCGACCCCCCAGAGTCCAGGTCCCTTGATGGGCGTGAACGCCGTGTACTCTATCTTTAAAAGGCGGTCTCAAGCGCAGCAGAACCCAGTTTTATTCATATTTATGGTCTAGATGTTTTTCCGCATCAGTTTCTAAATGATTAAAAGTGATATCATTAAAAGTATTGAGATGGAGACAGGGTCAAAGATAGAGAGAGACAGAGGGACAGACAGACAGATAGAGAAAGAGGGAGAGACAGAGCCACAGCTGTGCTTGTGGGACAAAGCCACAGAGTGGAGTTATTATATTGTGAGGACCAGTGAGCTGCAGACTCCGCCTCCTCCACAAAGCAGAGGGCTCTCATTGGTTCAGTGGATCACTGAGCCTTAAACCAGTCACAACAACCTGGTCATGGAGTTCAAAACGACACCAGTTTGTTGAAGGATGCCCCATCATACAGGTCTCTGTTCAAGGCCAACAGCTTCAGGATTAGGACTCACACCTGTGTTCTGGTTCCCCCCAAAACCTTCAGGATTAGGACTCACACCAGTGTTCAGGTCTCCCTCCCCCCCCAAAAAACATTCAGGATTATGAATCAGACCAGAGTTCTGGTTCCCCCTCAAAAAACCTTCAGGATGACGCAGACCAGTATTATGGTGCCCCCCCCCCAAAACCTTCAGGATTAGGACTCAGACCAGTATTATGGTGTCCCCCCCCCCAAAACCTTCAGGATTAGGACTCAGACCAGTGTTCCGGTCCCCCCCAAAACCTTCAGGATGTGGTTGTCGTTGGGGTTATGGACATAATTTGGCGGCTGCCACTCCACCAACAGAACAGACTCCCGGGGTTATCTATCCAGAATCTACATGAATCTATTGAGATGAGCCCCCCCCCCCGATGACCTCCAACCCTGTTAGCCAGTTGTGGGGTCCTATCTCAATTCTTTCGACGGGCGCCATCATCAGCGTAGGACATCAGGCTCCTCCCCCTCCGCCGCGGTGCAGTTTTCAAAGTCAGGTTAAGATCCAACACATTTAATATGGAACAGTACAAAACAGCTACAGGTACAATCCTCATATAGTGAAGCATTTTTTTTTTGCCAAAGGGAACTTTCCAGACACATTTATTGGGCTGATAACATCACTCAAACACAGTGTATGACCATTGTAAACAATAAAACAGAAAAAAGGCATCAGCTCATACTCGAGAACCGTTCCGTACTTCAAAGTGCGCCACCAAGCTTTTTTAAATGTTCTTTTTTTTTCTTCTCTTCATTTGTGTTTTATTTTTATTTTTTTAATTCTCTTAATATATCTTTTTAAAAGTTACTTCATGACTTTTTCTTTACATATTCATTTTTCTGCATTATTGATCATTATAATATGTACAAACGAGGCCAAGACACTGATAGTTCCGAGGCCACGGGAAAGCCTGTGTGAGTATTCGCTCGTCTCCCGTGACACGACATAGAAAAACATGACGGGGCAACAGTAAGGCGGCGTTCCCTCGCTGTCACGTCTGCTGATAGCATGCCTTGTGGGTAATGGAACATCTGCGTGGGGCCGCGGTGACCACCGGGAGGACGGGGGCAGGGACTCAAGTCCTTGGATTTTCCCCAGTCAGCAACATTTCGTATGTACAAAGGCTTTAAAGTCCCAACGTCGCCCTATTGGTTAGGAGGCTATCAAATAAAAGCTTCCCTGTTTTTTAAATTTATATATATATATTTTTTTACTATGTTTCCAAGTGTTTCTTTTGGTTTCTTCCCCCCAAAAAGTTTTGGTATCAAAGTGTTGGTATAGATATAGTTGTGTGTGTGTGTGTGGGGGGGGGTAACAGGGCTTGTTAGCGTGTGCTAGGTCGAGGGGATCAAACTGTTCTCCTTGTATGAAAAGAAGAGTCTCTTCGCTCGCGATACAAAGTTCCTTAACTGGTACAATGTCCGGTGTCGTCTTTATACAATGCCATGAAGTAATCTGGGATGAGATGCAGCCTCCGAGCCCCACTTCCCATCTCTCTCTCCCTTCTCCTCCTCCTCCTCCTCATCCCGCTCTCTTCGTCGCTCCGTCCCCCGTCTCCGTGCTCATCCAAGTTGAGGCTACTTTAGCAACCACTCGTTCACTGGAAAAGAGTAGAAGGACAGGAGTGAGAATACTCTTCTATACATGCAGCGCGGCTCAGCTACTGTGGAGCCCCCCCCCCCCCCCCCACACACACACACATCATATTTCATCTTTAAAACTACACCCTAAGCGACAACAACACAAGTAATCAGTGTAATATGCTCCAAAGATTATTATTTTCTTAAATTAAAAAAATGTGTCTCGCCGTTAGGTCGAGATCTATTGGAGTATTATCTTAATCACATTGCCTTTCATCAGCTGGAAATTAAAGAGAAACACACACACACACACAGCACGGTTAGCTTCCCTTCTCAGATCACCTCTGGGGAGGCACGTAGCGGCTTTTTGCCTTTGCTCCAAAAGGTTGACCTCATATAAATCACCAAAGAGATGTATTTCATCCCTTTTAATGAGACCCCACCCCCCCCCCCCCCCCAACTTCCTCTTGAAGGTCTTTAATTCTCCCATCAATTAAGTAAGCATATCTGCTTTTTTTCTGGGGGGGGGGGGTGTTGCTCTGCGGTCCCCGGTTATGAGGACATTTGGGTTTGTTTGAGGCAGGGAGGAATGACATCTACCGTGGAATAAGAATGTCACTCTTTGAAGGACGGGGGATGGGAGGGGGGGGGGGGGGTAATAGGGCAGGGGAGAATGAGGGGGAGATGCAGAAAGAAAAAGGCAATCATGGCGAGCATGTGTGTGTGTGTGTGTGTGTGTTCGGGCCAACGGCGACGGGACGCTTCGGGGGCAAGATCAATAAATAAGTAACACAACGACTAGCAGGGACTCGGGGCTCGCCTGAAGCCTATTCACGCTTCAGGGGGTGAGGGGAGGGGGGGTATTCATCATTCTGTGTGGCAGCACCCCAGATATGTACTGGCTGAACCAGGAGGAGAGATGACAGACGGTGGCAACGCCTCCCGGGTTGCAGTGAGCCGTGATAAGACAGTTTTCAGCCAGATGGGTCTGCCGGGGCCAAACAGGTGTTCTGGTCCGGGTCACCTGACTCTGGGTCCTGTCCCTGTTTCTCTTTAGCGCGTCAATCTGACGTCAACCGTCAGCTGAGGGTCAGCGCAGCGCTGCACTTGAATTGGATATATTTATTTAATTGGTGAGAACAGTGAGGTCAAGCTATACATCTCCTGGAGTGTGTGGATTATTTTAAAGCATCGCAGTTTCTGGTTGTAGAGTAGTATTCAGGGTTCGGACGGTCATGGAAAACCTGGAAAAGTCCTGGAATTTTAAAATAGGTATTTTCAGGCGTGGAAAAGTCCTGGGAAAAAAAATCCCTAGGTTTTTGGCAAAGTCATGGAAATGTGGGATATTCATATTTTCATTCACGCTGAATTTTAAATGATGAATATGCTTTTAAAAGAATGACTCTCAAAATATAAGCCGTCATACACTCTTTCATACTCTTTCATTTTCTCGCGCTGGAAGTGAACGCACCTTAAATAAAAAGACTAATCAAACTTGTCTCTCATTCATTTGTGTCATTTAAAGTTTGACTATATGCTTTGGAATTCTCATTGTTAGTTTAATTACAACATTTTCTCACTTTTTCATGTCTACACAGAGATATAGAAAAAATGTTTGGTTATGAAAATGGGGTTTAGAGTCATGGAAAAGTCATGGAAATCCATTGGTCAACATGTGTATGAACTCTGAGTATAGACCAATCACAGTCAAGCAAACTTTGGATGACCTGTGCATTGCAACTCAACGGTAGCAAGATAATAAGTGGGTAATACACTGGGGGAAATGTAGGTTATTACCATGGTAACACCTCATTGCCCACTACTCAGTTCTCAAGTTCTCATTACTACTCCCAACTAATACTGACAACACGTTTTTATTTCCCATTGGGGCCCCTTTAAAATATCACAGATATCACACAAATTGGTCTGATTTCTGTGTATGTCATGCATCCTGCAGTAGGAACTGCAGGAAGTAGAAAGACCTCAAGGCGGGAGGAAGGGGAAGTGGATGGTTCCAACAAACAGCAATGTTGATTGAATATCATACCAACCCTTGCATGAGGATACATACTATTACATCAAATGCATGACAACAGGAACGGGCGATGACACGCCAACGGGCCAAATCAAGGTCGGGTCCCTACCTCGGTATTGGAGCTTCTGAGCCCGGTTGTTGGGGCAGTCCTTGCCCTGCACGCTGAAGTTGATGTTGGTGCGGATGCAGCGGTTGTTAAGCGGCTGGACCGGGCGAACGTTGTCGCTCATGCTCAGGAAGATCTGAGACGGCTGGTTCTGGCTCAGCAGCCGCAAGGAGTGCATCTGAGGGAGGAGGGGGGGGGGGGGGGAGCCTGTTAAAAGTTGGCCAAAGCATCTTTCATCCACTGCACTACTTTCCTCTTTGTGAGTCTGTGTGGAGGATAAAGAAACGTGTTGGAGTAAAAGCCTCGGTTCTAGGGTGACATGTTTCACAGGCAGAACAATAGTGGGAGAGAGGATTCTGGGAAGAGACGGAGGTCAACCCCTCACCTGCATGCGCGTGAGGTACACCGGTTTGTTCATCAGGATCCACGTGGCGGTCTCAAAGCACGGAGGGATGGTCATCGATCCATCGTACGTGATGAAGCTACTCGTCTCCGGGTAGATCTCCTCGATGTTCAGGGTGGTCATTAGATACGCGTCATCTGCAGGAAACAAAGAACGAGACTTTTAGTGTTTCATCAGAGAAAGCACTGTGTGGTCAGTTTCAGTTTGTACCAACGTTGTATATGTTGCACAGAAACAATAACAACAACAGATTGTTATCAGATTTAGGACTGGCTCGCTTTTGGATCCAGCCTCAGGTGGGTGGCCATTTGAGGTAACTACATGAGGCGCAATGGCTTCATTTTTCAGACGCGGATTTTGCCGGTTGCTCTGTGCGGTAGAGTGAGAGAGAGTGAGAGAGAGAGAGAGAGTTCGGAGCAGAGAGAGCTTAAGCTTAGCGATGAAGATACCTAAGGGGCGGCCCATTGAAGTAATGGTGGACCGATTTCTCTGGCAATGCATCCTGGTTTTCACCGCCTGTACAGCGAGACAACTCAGCTCTCCGGGTCAATACAGCAAGCACTGGGGAAGGTATTGATTTCATTTTGGGGAAAAAATTAAATGCAAGACTTTCACTTTCAAATTCATATGGCAAACTTGTTGGCGAATACATCCGGCATTTAGGAGTTTTGCAGTTTCTGACCAACATTTACTCTCTTTTTACCTCCGTTTTGGGAGGGAAATACAATTAAAAGTCATGGGCCACACAGAAGATGAATGAGCTGAAACTCACATTTGAGAGCTGCAGATTCAGGACTCTGGACAACAAGCAACCCCCCTCCCCCCCTCCCTCTTGTTGCATTGTTTTACGTGTATACTTTTAATATATTCTTTTGTAGATTTTTAGATGAATGTGTTTTTTTGGGGGGCTGTGAAGTCAACCCCTCGAGTACTCATCAAGCTCATGAGCTCATCCTTCATAACTCACGTATCATTTAGTGCTCCGTGAATGACGGGCTGTTGGTGTTGCAGCACAAAACCGTTTTCATCCAAACGGTCTCTGCTGTCAGGACACTAATGAGACAGACTGCAACTCCCTCTTCACACTGCAGTAACACGCTCTCAATAACGTGTCATCTGTTGGACCTCGGTTGACAAACGGACTGCCTATTATAATGAGGTCACTGTGGCGGACCACTGCGGCTTTAATGCTTATTCAGCTGTGCTTTGCATCACTGTTTAACACTGCCCCTTGTGAACAGTATGAATCAAAATGTTAAATAATAAAATGTTAAAGTTCGAAAGGCTTAATTTGAGAAAATCCCCACGACAAAAAGAAAAGTCTTCTCTGATCCTCCACGCATGAGAAGTAGTAATTAGTAGAGCTCCGTTGCTGATGTTTGATCATGTGGTTGAATATATATATAATTATCTTTGGATGGTATATACGTGCCTTTGTGTAAGCCTTTGTGTACATATGTGATTATAATACAAAATTTGGCAGCAGCACTGGACGAGGGATATGCCTCAGGCCTCATGTGTGCACGTGTGAGTCGGTGTATATGAGGGGGTTTTGACAGCTGTCAGAATCCATGTTCCTCCCCGGTTCCGCCAACCAGACCCTAAGGAAGACCCCCCCCCCTCACCTCAGAGACCTCCAACCAGCCACAAGGGGGCTGTGTGTTTATCCAGCCACTCACCGCTCCCCATTAATCCAATTATTTGTCTCTTTTATTCAGGCTAGTCCCGGGGCCATCTCCGTGCAAATTGAGCCTCTCCGGTGCGGGGTGGCCGAGGGGAACCGCCGGAGAGACGCTGGAGAACAGCTGTCGACCGCTGCCTGACATGCCGCCTCGCCGACAGCCTCCTCCGGCTATCAAGAGCTTCCATTTAACCATCTCACCGTTCCCATCCTGCTTCATCCCTTCAATTAGCACTTAGAAATGAAGAAACCATGCTATAAGGGAACAGCAACGTATAAAATGTAATTGTTGAACGGTTGACCGCTTGCTAACCCTCTTCCCCCCCCCCCCCCCAACAGCTGTTGTTTCCAATTGTAGCTTCGACACTTTAACGAGGCACGGCTGGCTTCGTTAACTTTTGATTTTTCCACACGTTGAAGAAATCTGCCTGATACTTATAAATGAAGATACAGATATGTGCATAAATAAAAGTTTGGGTTGCAGTAATAATTCAAACAGTGTATGTATGTGCTCTAACGTAAACTAGAGACATTAACATGAACGTCGAACGAGTAATCGAGTGTTACTTCAAGGACAGCTGTGTTTCGTACGACAGTAATGAGTTGGGGTAAATATTGAGCTAAAATGAAGAATAAAAATAATATGGGAGCTTGTCCCGGTTAGAGTTTAGGCTAACGTTAGCAACTTTGGATGAGGGGATGTTTACACTAAAAAGTCTTGTTCAAAATCACTATTTCAGCTAGCGAGCCCAAAAACATCGGCCTAAAAGTCTTTTTGCTTCATTTAATTTCTGCGGCCATCAAATGCATTTTTAAGATTTCACTTGCTGGGTTCTGGTTCTAAAATGAGCCGACAAACATAAAAATAAAAAAAACATTTTCCAAAGGACTTGTGAAACAATGGCTAGCTCAATTAGCTAATCAAATCTTCCGGTGGCCGTTGACGTTTTAGCTGACAAAATGGAAAGTTCTAGGGTAGAAATGGGAAGCTTCGTTCGTCTACCTCTCTCTGAATATTTAAGAGCTATCGTTTCAGACATTTTGAGGAATCTCAAGTGGTAAATCTGTCACCGTTAGCTCCCGACTCCGTGCTAAATGGTCCAGCAACAGCAAAGAAGACAAGTCTGAGGGAACACTTGGTGTTTCAAAGTGATACAGATGTTAATCACTTCACATGCAAACTTACTTTTGTATGTTATTCTGGTGATGGTGTCTCTGTTCAGCATTCGATTCAGGAATGAGTTTGTTGTCTCCGCAATCTGGATCAAAAGATAGAAAAGAGGAATACAAAGGTGAGGTTTTAATTAAATATTTAAAAAAGTCTGATCATGTCATGAATTACGAGCTCATCTCAAATGGAACTAAATTGAATCCACCCAGTTCAGTACTTTAAAGGATAATGCACGAATATGATGCCCATGAAATGTTTGAACCCACTGATGCATTTTGCACAGCCAGATGTTGCTACTCTCTTCTTGCAATGCTGCTTTGCCTTCTGGAACACAAAGGATCCCACTGTTTTCAAGAAACCATTAAGATCAGCTCACAGACATACACTGCTGCTGCCGTGACAAGAAAATAATCCATCTTCTTAATTAGCATATACGTGATATTCTTGTCCTAACTTGGAAACAAGTTTGAGTCCAGAGCTCAAAGTGACAAGATCCTTTCCAGGGACTCTGTAACATGTCATCGTCCACTCCTCTCAGCTAAATGTTGCCTCTTTCCTACCGCCAGAAGAATAAACTATTTCTTATTCAGTGTACATGTTTAAACAATTTCATACTGCAAATCAAACATTTTTACTAATATATTTGGCTTTAACGGCTTGAGTCTTGGAGTCTCTCCTGAACTAAGAGATTGGATCTCAATGTGTCACTGGAGACACACATATTATAATGTTATATCATATCTAGATACAACCTGGATAAGAGACACATTTAAATGCAATGTGTAAAGAATGAATATTTTTAAATGCACATTTAGGGAAATGAAGATTGTATTCATTTGGGAGAGAAAAAAGATCACGGGAGTGGTATATTTCTTTTTCTTAATATAAATAACTAAACTAAATTCACGTTCGACTCTTAATCTGTTATTTGGCTCACAGATGTACAAATGGCTGTTCTGCATGCTTTTAAGCAGGTGTATAGCAATTTGACAGTTATCCCAACAGTGGATGCTTGAAAGAACAGTAGGTATGCATTCAGATGACATATATTTTTCGAACAGCAGGATCTGTAAGGCTGTTAGAGTAAGCACTGCAACTGTGCATAAAATTGGCGAAAAAGGGGAAGTGAAAATAGAAGGAGAATAGTGCACCAACTACTCTATGGTAAACACATCGACTGGAAACACATCGACTGCCATTGATCACTTTGCAGCCTGCTTTCACCCAGAGGAACACAGTAAGTCTAGTTAAAGGCAAATAAACTGCATTCAATCTTAGAGGGGGCGTGGCTTATCTCTGTGGCTTTACTCCGTGGAAACAGTTATCATCTTCTTCATCCACCATGGAATAAATAACCACTAGTTCTGCTTTATACTTGTTGTGGAAATCCCACAAACATCGGAACATCTAACACCATTGTGTTCAGGTGCATAACATTCTTATATAATATATATATGTCATATCATAGGCTGACACACATCGGTGACTTTCACCGACGAGAATTGAATAAGTGTTTCTAGCGCTACTAGAGGAGCAGCAGCCAGTTAGTTTCAACAACAACGGCACGACGTCAGTGATGACAGGCGGAGGGTCTCAACGCTGATTGTCTTTCACAACTCATTCTCGGCACCCGGAGAAAATTATCTTTATTTGCGTCACACGGTGACTCTTAATAGTCTGCGCATTGACTTTGCATGGGATCTACTTGTATGAAGAACGCTTTTGGTGTGAACGTAGTTTAAGATTAGGGCATGTAAATGATTATGTCTTTGACAAGTAAATGACGAGGGAGTCTGATTAGACTTATTTAAAACACATGGTCATGGTTATGAAAAGATTGTAGTTATAAATGGCGATAACTGTGGGGAAGGTTAATCACAGGTTCTCCTGCATGAAAATCAGACTCACTTAGACTTTCTCCTACTGGTACTATATGCTATTTTTGGATTCGTGAAAGTCTTTGAAATGGTTGAGGTTAGGCATGACCTTAAATGGTTATTTGGGTTGTGCTGTCTGGCTAAATGGTAACCCTCACTTTTTGAAAGTCTTCGAGATGGTTCAGGTTAGGCCTGACCTCAAATCACTAACTTAAAGGTATGTTGTCTGGCTAGAGGTAGTGACTCTGGCACATCACGGGATACCATCTAAACACAACCCTGAACGTGAATCACTATGTGTTCAATGTTCCAATTTAGGAGTAATTGCTAAGGTACTGGGCTAATATTAACTCTGCTTCCTCCCCAGAGTCTTTGTGACTTCACGTCTCATAGGGTCCATTGGACCTGGCTGGGTCTGATGCCATGGCTCTGCTGATACGCCCCGCCCACTCCTCCTCTCTTACTCCATCTGCCTTATGGATTGTGGAGATCTGGATCGTGGTCCATGCCTACTACCATCTATTCATACACTCTGTTATATTCATTGAATGTGTTTATGTAACTCTCTTCCTTCTGTACACATGACATATATTGCTTCTGTCCATCCTGGAGAGGGATCCTCCTCTGTTGCTCTCCTGAAGGTTTCTTCACTTTTTCCCTGTGAAAGGGTTTTTTCTAATTCTTGGGAGTTTCTCCTGATCTGTTGTGAGGTCCTCTGAGGCAAATTTGTAATTTGTGATATTGGGCTATATAAAACAAACTGACTTGAATTAGGTTAAATAAATAAATAAAAACATTTCTTGCCAAACCTAGCCAGCCTTCTGTGGATTCTGTGGTCTCTTTTAGAACATCTATTTAAACTGCAGCCGATTAACTGCCCACAAAAGCGTTAGAGACAATTTTAATTCCTAACTGCTCTCTTACTCTACTTGAACAACTTAATTGTTCAGTATCTTTCTCCCCCAACTTCGAGACATGCTTACTAATAGCTGAAAGAAGCGGCCTTCTTTTGACTCCTCTTTGCCTTCCTCCCTCCTCCCTACTTTTTCTCACTCACGCTCGGTGGACTTTACAACTCTAATTGCCGAGATGTCTTTGGGCGAAGTGATTAGAAAGAGATGTGCTCATCTCGCCCCTCCCCACACTGTAACTGAAACTACTTAGTCTTTGACCTGTTCCCTGTGCTCTTCAGGCAGGCAGTATGCCTTTACTAGTCACTCATGCTGCTCATAGGTTTTCCTACTTTCTGTCTCTCTAATTCCCATACTATTCTTCGAAAACCACCAGAGGCGATTCAGTCATTCAGTGTTCTTCTATTCCAGAAATGGAGTGAAAAAACTACAGACACAAGATAATCACAACATACAGCTTGAAGATTCATATATTTCTTGCAGTTACATCAATTGATGATAAAAAGAGGGAATAAGTGAGGAAAATGGCCTCGCTTTCACGGCAAAACCCATCCTGCCGTGTCTCTATTGTGCATGTTCAACTGTGCCCCCACCTAGATGCAATCACCCACTGCTCTCTTCAATGGTGCCTCACGACTCTACGCCTAGAATGTGGGCCCTTGCTGGCACTCTGACTCACAGCAATAGGACTTGTTATCTGACAAGGCCTTGAAAAGCGAGAAAAAAGCTTATATTCTAAAAAAGGATTTTGTCTCCTCAGGACTACTACCAAAGAGTCTGACAATTTGCCAGCTTTAGAAACAGCCCAGTCACCAAGCTGTTGCCATTGTACGTTCATTCAAACCATAAATAATTGAAAATATTTTTTTTCTCATTTCTGCAGATTTTTCTGCATTGGGGCGTAATGAAGTCTGCTAAGGACAATTGTTAGAAATTTACTCTAATTCTGTTTTTTACTTATGTCACTTTGAACCATGAACTTTTTTGTACCTTCTTTTTTACTTCAAATAAGTAGCTCTGTTCCCTAAACCCAACCATTAATTTCACAATGTTAACCAAGTGGCCTTTTGTGCTTCCATAAGCTTAATACTAGACTAAGATATGATATAAAGACTGATATATGGTGACTGGTATGATCAGATTGCAGAGCTGTGGTTTCATAGCCATTTGCTCAGGCTGTTGTGTACCGAGCACACCTGCAGCACTCCACTCCAGAGCTCAGCTTCTCCTCTGATCCACTCTGCTGCTAGTTGGAGGGTGGAATCAAGACGGGTTGACCTAGGTTCGCGTTTCCTCTGTCTCTTCAAGTCTAAATGATGGTCCCATTGATATTGGGGAGCTAATTAGCAGTTAGCAGCTGAACTTTCCCGGCCTTAGTACTCACGGTGCCGAGGACGTCGGCTGCCTCTCTGTTCTCTGAGCCTCTCATTAAAGATGGCAACCTCTCATACACAACAAAGAGAGTAACGCCACCGCTGCTGACACAGAGCCAAGGAGCACATCGTTTCTCCCTGCAGGATAATTGGATTGCTAATTGTTTTTGAGGTCTTGACTTAACAATGTAGAAGATTTCAGCGAAAGACACAGCACGAGCAGGAGAGGAGGGGTGGTAGCACCAAGTCATGATGGATAATTTAGCCTTCTTTTAAACCAATATGTGGCTATTAGATACACACACAGACTAGTCTCACTTCCAAGAAAAATTGGCAGCTGGGCTAGCCCATAGCGTCTTTATAACACTGCACAAAGCATTAATGAGCATCTGTATGAGACACACCGGGCTCTCAACAAATTCCAATGTAAAGCCATCCTCCTTCTTAATAGACGCTCAGAGAAACTGACAAGAGAACAGGAGGCACAGGAGACACATTAAACAGACACCGGACGTTCATCCATGATACTGCCGTTTGTGTGCCATGCCAATCTGAAAAGTAATGGTTGACATTTTGTTCCCGAGAAGATGGAACTTCATTTAAAAAAGACACGACGCAAGTAATTGGCGGAATCACACGCGCAGTCCAAAGCTAATGCTAGAAGGGGTACCTTGAGCGTCATGGTTAAAAACTAGGGCCCTCTGACCAAGCAACAATATTTGACAAGATGGGAGTGAGAAAGTGTTGAACAAGCAAACTTTTTAACCCAAAATGCGATGTTTTTATGAACCCTAACTAAGAACTTTTCTAAACTAAAGCTAACCTTCACGGTTTCAAAACTAATCCACATGGTCCAATATATACCGCCACGGTTTCACAATGTTACCCGTACATGCTACAACATCAACAGCAAACTGTAACCACCGTGCTACAACTTTAACGGCGTAATTGTACCTGTTTGTAAAAAACGTGCACATTTTCATGAAAGACATTTTGACATGTCACAATAAGAAAACACAAAGTGAATGACATCTGATTCCTAATTAGCTTCTTCAGTGGAACTTTTCACAGGAGACATGTCATAGCCGGATAAGCAGGAGCCATTGTTAATGTTTTAGTAACAGCAGTGCTGTTATGACAAGTCAAAATGTCTGCTGTCGAAAAGGCCTATTGTACTTCATGGCAGAAAGTACGCAGATCATTTTCAGTGCCCATGAAAGAGAATTTGTGTCGCTAGGCCTGCTATTATACTTTGGGTCACGTAAACCTGAAGTGTGATGTTGCTATGCAGTCAGCCACCTGAGCCCTGCTTGATTTAATTATATATTATTTTTCCTTTTTTACTTCTAGAATGTTGATGCAAACAATATCAGATGGATTATTTCTGCTACTGATGAACGTGCCTACATGTGATAATTACGAGGCCAGATCTCTCTGGAAATTATTTGTAAAATTCACCACAAGGGTTGTGTTGATACCAGAAGGATATGTACGACATCCGTTTGTTCTTATTTGACCCTTGTGTTGCCTTCGGGTCAATTTGACCCGATTCAATGTTTCACCCTCCTGTTACCTTTATATTTACTAACATATTTTACCCTTGAGGTCAATATGACCCCAGCTATTAAAATCTCCAGAAAATTATTAGAATTAATATTGTTTTCCAAGTTTAAGTGTGAGGTACTTCATGTTTGTTTGTTGACTCCCGAAAGAACACCGACATTAAACATTGAATCGGGTCAAATTGACCCGAAGGCGACAGGAGGGTTAACTGACTTGTGTCGGAAGAAGATTGCGAGTTATGACACAAAACATGCATTGCTTGGGTTTAAAGGGTTAATAAT
Organism: Pseudoliparis swirei; assembly: GCF_029220125.1. Classification (NCBI taxonomy): domain Eukaryota; kingdom Metazoa; phylum Chordata; class Actinopteri; order Perciformes; family Liparidae; genus Pseudoliparis; species Pseudoliparis swirei. Next base: position 12,443,614 of record NC_079400.1, read on the forward strand.
TTAAATATGAATGCTGTTTTTATATTTTTTCACGGCCTGGCATGTTTGACCATATTGGATGTTGCACAGAAAACACCTTTAGTTGAGTGTGTATATACAGTATAAAGTTTCTTACACAGGGATTTTATCTGGTGACTCAAATTCAATACATTTATAAAACTACTGTCCAATGTTAGGATTAGAATTCTGTTGGATTCTCAAACTACAACCAATTACAAAATATCATCGCAGCTGCCGGGTCATGACACGCAACAGAAAAGAGTGCTTTTGAGTGAGCACAGCCTACACACTGGCAGGCAGCAGGTAATTAAACATATGGGGGAGACTTACCTTCATGAATATGGACACTATGACCAATCCATTGGGGCTTTTAGCAGCTTCTGTATAATTTGTGTACAGCTCATGATTGTAGTGGATCAGTTGAACCTGGAACATAGAGAAAGACACAAAAAAATCACATTCTGAAAGGGCATTATGTAAAAAGTAGTGCTGTGAAAAATAACGCGTTAACTCAGTTAATTAAATTCCAGGTTTAACTAGTTTTTTTTTTTTAACGCATTTAACGCATGCGCAGAATGAGCTTCCAATCCGTCTGTTGTTGGTCGTCGGGACGAAAAAAAAGTCACTTGCAAAATGAGCTTCCAATACACCACTTCAATCTGAACTCTGTCCGCTCTCATGCAGACGGTCTGTTCATCGGTAATGATCCTTCCGCAGGTTCACCTACGGAAACCTTGTTACGACTTTTACTTCCTGTAGATCAGGGGTCTCAACACGTCGATCGCGACCTGCCAGTCGATCGCGGCGTAGTGTCGGTAGATCGCATGACATTAAAAAGATTGGCCCGCCCCCTGACATGTTCTCTAGAGCACGTCTTTGTTCTTTTATTAAACTAGTAAAAAGTAGACCTTAAATTAGCGCTTGCAACTAAGACAAATAATGAATCAATAGCCAAAGTAAAAAAAACTCCGATCTGCAAAATGATCCAGGAAAAGTGGGAAAACCCACCTATCTGCACTTTGTGTGTGTTTTTTGTATTTATTTTGTATTATGTATTCATTGGGTATCCTTAAAAAATATCATTCTGTAAGAAAAAAGCTATTTTCTCTCTTTGTATTCACACGGCGATCAAAATAGTTTCAATAGTTTGCTCAAATTCTGCATATTTTCTTTCTGCTGTTGGTTGAATTTGGATTGTATGAACCCATTAATGGCCAGATCTGACACATCGCACCTTGAAACATCAGGAAAGTGAGGCACAAAGCTGATCTACACATTCAATACAAAATAGTGGGAACATGGGAGCTGAACAGCCCTTCTCGTGAGTCGGTATCACATTTACCGAAATCTTTCCTCCCTGCTACATCAGATCAGACCATTTAAAAGGGAAAAATCAATTGGGGATCAGATGTCTCCTATGATTTCACAGACACTCAATTTAATGGAAGGAGGTGGTGTTCTAAAAACATTTTTTTACTTAGCGTAGACGCGGTCAGAGATAATAAGAGGGGCATAAAGAGGCGAGGGTTCTGTCATCATTTGATTCAAAGCCAGCATTTTTTCTCAGGCAGAAGTGAGAAAGCCACTAAACCATCTCCCATCATGAGGTTAATGTTCACTGAGGCAGATGCTTCATCCACTCTAGCTGTTCAATATTCCTGCCTTTTAACGATGGTTGGACGTGGGCAGGTGGCGCGGCTCAACTTCAAACTCCTAAGTGTGGAAACTGCTGAAAGAGGAGCCCACCTTTTTTTTTCTTGACAAAGAGCCCATGAATAGGAAGTTCAAAACAAGCACAAACGAATCCCGACGTTTATATTTTGAAGAATATTTTCAGGTGTATATTTCATGCCTATATTATTTAGTAAGTGGAAAGCTGAAAGGGAATGCGGAGGAGGTAGAGATGGGGAGCGACATGTATTGAGATGTCATGGTTCATACTCAGTGTCTTAACCCTTAAGCACCAGGGTGCTACTGAAGTATACACACATTTGAACATTTCTTTAGTGAGTGATTGGTCTTGTATTGACAATACTGGGTGGTCTGTGATCTGGGGGTTGAGGGCGGGACTATTGCCAGTCGACTTGCATTGTGGGCGTCCAGAAGTGACCACATCCAAAAACTTACATCAACTTTATGGCCTATTCTACTCTAAATTAGACTGAGGGAATAAATCAAGCTCAACTTTTGTTGGATGACATCCAGCAAGATGCTGTCTTGACCAATGAAATGTTCCCGATCCATTTCTCTGTATCCTCTTGCCTTCTTTTTTGTTTGTCTAATAGTTGACCTACTCATGCTGCATACACAACTTTATGAATTACCGGCTTTATGGAGACAGGAAGTCATTATTTCAAATTAAATAAAATCCAATACCAATGTATTATTCTGACTCCAACTGCTCTTCTTGCCGAGACCCGTCCCGCTTAGCTGGTTGAGACAATCGGTTATGGTTAGGCGTTGGCCCTGAGTACAGTCGGGATTGCCCATTGGTCAGGGCATTGGACCAAAACCAATCAAGTTACCAGTACCTCGGCGAGCATGGACGCCAATCCTAGCGCTTGAATGCTGCACAGGGCGGGTCGTGCATAGAGGAGCAGTGGCAATAATTTTAACGCATGGATAGGCAGTAATGTAATGCCTCCTTGTGGCCATCGGATCACAGACGTTGGATTTTTTCTAAACTCTGCATTGAATCCAGAACTAAAGTGGGAAATATAAATTGGTAATGGGAGAGTTGTCATAGACAAAATAAATTGGATCAAGCCAAATTAGCATGTTTTGAGAGTTTCCTACAAAATAAGAAAAGATGATGGTTTATGGTTGTGCTGATTATGACCGTCTAACATCAATGACACGCAGGTGCTGTGGTGGTTCTGTCCAGTTCTGTTTAATTCCAACACTGGGTTAACCGGTGTGCACACGGCTCTCTTGGTCTGTCCTGACCACAGTTGCTCAGTCCTGTATAACCACTTCTCATTACCTTAATCAGCTAAATTTACAGCCAACTACAGCAACCTAGGAGTTGCATTGCCTTTACGCAGTGGTACTTCTATGTCTTTTATAGCAATAAACACAATCAACTGCTATGAATATAAAAGGCAGTAAAGCACTTATTTCAAGCACAAAAAGGCTGTAATGTTTTTTCAGATCTCTCCCAAAGGCTCCTACGCTCTCTCGCCCCACGTCCATAAACTTCACATCCGCACACATACTGTACCGAAGAATATAAATACACAAATGTAAGAGGAGAGTAATTATGAAAAGCTCGATTGGGGGGAGCGCAGAGCGACAGAACGTCTATAAATGCAATCAAGCGGAGGGAGGACGTGATTAGAGCCCCACGTTGATCTGATTAGATTTTTTGAGGTGAAAGTGACGCAGGCGGCCAAAAGAACTCATCCACACTCCCTCAATGACAAATTGGACAAAAGTTTGCTGCTGGTGGGCAATAAACGGCCAGAGAGTGTGGGCCGTAATAAAGTGAGAGCGTTTGCCAAATGGAGACGGCCGGTGGGGGAAAAATGAGAAAGATGCAAAGCAAAAGAGAGTGGAAACAAGAGGTGGTAATTAGACCCAGAGACGGTTGAAGAAAGAGAGGAGGGGTACTGTGAGCCTGCAGCACGACATCATTTATCACTCTCACAAGAACTACTGGATACAGTCACAGAACAGATGGGTGGGAAGCAAACAGTTTTTGACCGTGGTCGTGCCAACCTGATCCTGTGTTGTGCTGTAACCAACCTGCACTGTATTGCAATAGTATTGGACTTTGCTAATACTTCTCTACAAGGGTTCCACGAATCAGGTATCGGGGTTCAAACCATAGACTGTGTATAAGAAGTGCACCCGCTGATGTTATGAAGCCTCCAGCTCGGCATTTTGTCCATCACTGTCTCTGATGACAGCCGTCATCATTTTGCCTTTTTTTACAACCAGTAAAAGGAGGTGACCATATTTGTACCGCGGAGGAGTGACACAGTGACACTGTATATGGCTCTGGACCTCTCAATCACAAGGTAGCCATGGCCTAAAGCATCATTTACTAAATGAACATCATGCTGTATGCCTACTACCAACGATGCCATGGCCCTGTTGATGCCCCGCCCACTCCTCCTCTCTACCTCCATCTGCCTGATGGATCATGGAGGTCTGGATCGTGGTCTATGCCTACTACTAACTATTAATACACTCTGTCATACTCATTGAATGTGTTGTAATTCTGTAATGATTCCTTCTGGTCACATGACATCTATTGTTCTGTCCATCCTGGAGAGGGATCCTCCTCTGTTGCTCTCATTAAGGTTTCTTCCCTTTTTCCCTGTGAAAGGTTTATTTGGGAGTTTTTCCTGATCCGATGTGAGTTCAAAGGTCAGGGATGTCTATGTGTACAGATTGTAAAGCCCTCTGAGGCAAATTTGTAATTTGTGAGAATGGGCTATACAAAATTGAAACTAGAGATTGAGACATAAACTCACATACATTTTCTTAAAGACTTCTATACAATCGTGCAAGGATGATTGGTTTGTTTATGTTAGTAAGATTTTTTTAAAGTAATGAATATTAGTTTTGTAGCAGTGTCATCAAGCAGAAAAACACGTTTTCAGAAAAGCTTGGGAAAATATCATTTTTTTAACGTTCAAAATTCTAACGTTTGTATTTGAATACATAAATAAATATACCAGTGTGAAGCCACAACATGACATCACCACTGACGGACCGTCGGCTATGTTTATGCTCATTGGACCATTTTGTTAGAATCAAAAGAAAAGAATTCGAAAAAGCATCCAAAACACGAAAAGACCAACGTCACCATGCCAACACCGCCTGTTGGAAGCGCCGCTGAAGGCTGCTCACTGGGATGGCGGCGCGGCTGGCCACCGCCACCACTTTTCAAGCTTCAGGGATTTTTAAAGCAAACACAGAAGCCATACTGAGCGGAGAGGTTTTGAGAGCAGGTCCAACTGGGTCTGAAATGGTCACTTGTGCTTGCTTGGCCGGTGCTTTCTGGTATGTGTGTGTGTGTGTGTGTGTCTGGGGGGGATTGGGCGGAGGGGGGTCATGACAGACTCTTTATGGCATGAAGGCTGGCCGGCCCTGGGGTTAGGGAAATATGAAGACAGCAAGTCGATAGCAGGGAAGAGAGGCTGCTCGGCTAACCGCCAGAGAGGAAGAGAGGGAGGGGCTTAAATGTGCCGGGCTGGAAATGACCCTCTGCATCTCGGCGTCCATCCACCCGTCCCCTCCTCCTTTAGATTAACTGGAGCGTGGATCCGTAAAACTAACAAACGGACAAGGACCGCTGCCACCGGCACCGATCACACTTCTCCATCATCTGTGTTCACACACACACACACACACACAGCGATGCGACGCATAATTCATGAATGAACATGATCCCACATTCAGTTGGTTTCCGTCATTCGTGTTCATATTTTAGCGCGTTGACCTCCGATTGCAGATTTAGATTTTTAATCTAAAATCCAGCACAATTAGGAACCGCGGTGGTGCTGACGCGAGCCAAACGTGGTGTAAATAGCGATTGATAAAATGTGTGTGTGTGGAGGGATAAAACTCCTCGAACAAAAAGATCTGTGACCGCTAAACCGCCGCAGCGATATTAGCTCAATCTGATTTCCGATGTGTGTGAGGACGAGGTGATTGGTTTGATTGATGGGGGCATAACAGCTGCCTACGGCGACTCCCCCTCACACACTTAATGATTTGTATTAAATATAGCAGCATCCTCTCTTCAGCGGCGAGTTGCGCCTCCTTCCGTTTGCAGTGGCTAATCCCGTTTGTTTAGTCCGTCATCGTGTCGTTCCATCGGATGATCTGGATAATGGGTGATAATGGGTAAATAAAAGGTCATTAAAGGGAACAGATGCTTTTTAATCATTTCCAGAACTGCATAGTTTGGAGCGGATGATGGTGGAAATTGGATGAAACTGAGAGGATAGAAAGTCTGTGATGGTAGCTTTTTTTTAGGGCTGTCAATCGATTAAAAAAAATTAACTAATTAATCGCACATTTTGAAATTCATTAATCGCGATTAATCGCGATTAATGAATTTTTTTTCTTCTTCTTTTTAAAGACAAAACTTCACACAGAGCTGTGTTTTCAAAGAGGCTCCTACATATAAAGTGCCAGCGATGTATTTAATATCATGGATGATAAATTGTTTCTTCAGTGAAACATCCAGATTAGTAAAAAAAAAGAAGTATATTTGAGACCCCATTGGTCCTGTCATCTTTAACATTGAGCAGCAGAACCAGTGGCAAAGGTAAACTGACTGACATTCACATATGTCACGTTAACCCTCTGGAGGCTGGGGTCATTTTCTCGATTTTACAAAAAAAATTAAATTCACCTTTTAAAGGCTTTTGCATATGACACACCCCCACGTGTTATACATCAAACATTCCAGAACAATCTCAGCTCTATACAATGAGGCACAGTTGTCCTCGCGCCGTGTTCTCTGTCTTCTTTGACTGACAGGTTGCTAATGAGCCTTACCTGTGTGGTGGGAGGTCCTTTGTGATTTACTGAGTGTTCATTGGTTGTTTTTTTCGCAAAATGTTGACAGACAAACGGATTGACAAATCATGGGGAAGGTTTCGTGTGACGAGTTCTCTCCGCGCCGCGTCACCCGACACGTCGCCCCTCCGTTGCTCTGTGGATCGGAGGAGCAGACGGGAGGAAGGAGGCGGAGGAAGAAACCCGACTGATTCATCCACGAGTTTTAACTGATTTCTGCTCCGTATTTTCGCGGAGAAATAATTGTTTTAAAAACGGAAACAGTGTCAAACCGCACTTCCGCGGTTTGACACTCAGGAGTGCAAAAACTTCAACGCACACCGGAAGTAAACAAAGTTGCGTTAAAATATTTTAGTGCGTTAACGCGGCCAAATTAATCGCATAGATTAACGCGTTAACGCTGACAGCCCTACTTTTTTTTTTTAGTCTCAATCCTGGTCTAAATACAGAAGAACGGTGGTGCGCAAAAGAGTCCTAAACCCGAGGAATCTTTGCTCTTCTGGTTCCCTCGTCTCAAAGATGATGGGGCTTTTTTGAACGGATTTAGGGATTTTCCCCCTAACTTTAACTTTAACTAAATGTGAACCTGTTGCAGTTCTGAAAGAAATAAAAAAATGCAGTTAAAAGTGAAACAATCATATAAAGATACGGTGGATATGATGCTGTTTGGCGCTTAAAAAAAAAGAAAAAGAACAACTAAGCCAAACTACTATTGTTTGTAAGACCCTTTGCTAAATATTATATGTTAACGAGCACAAATGTGCTATACTGTACTTTCCCATTTAATTAAATTCAGTTTATTTTGTATCGCCCATTCTCATAAATTACAAATTTGCCTCAGAGGGCTTTACAATCTGTACACATTGACATTCTGACCTTTGACCTCACATCGGATCAGGAACAACTCCCAAACAAACCTTCACGGGGGAAAAAGGTGAAGAACCCTTCATGAGAGCAACAGAGGAGGATCCTCTCCAGGATGGACAGAACAATAGATGTCATGTGACCAGAAGGAATCATTACAGAGTTACAACACATTCAATGAGTATGACAGTGTATTAATAGTTGGTAGTAGGCATGGACCACGATCCAGACCTCCATGATCCATCAGGCAGATGGAGGTAGAGAGGAGGGGGCAGAGCATCAACATTTAGGGACGGGCATTGCAAATTAGCTTTGTCTACAAATGATGCAGTGTGTGCCGTTGGTTCACGCTCTACTGTACAAACACACTTTAATAATTAGACGGATCAACTCTCGTAAAAATATCAAAAATAAAGATTGAAAGTGCCGTATTGAAGTTGATTTTCCTTTTTTAAGTATCTTCCCCATCGACCGTACGTCAAGATGAATGAATGAATTCTTCCCCATGGTGCGTTCAAGTCCAGACTGAAAAGATGCAGCTGCCAAGAAGTCAAATCCATCGGAGCACTAAAGAGTGTGTACAGTTGTGAAGAATAGCTCAAATCACACTGTATCAATTAAAGAGTGCTTTTTGAGAAGAAAACAACTCGGCGGTGTAGAGGAATACCATCTGCAATATTTTAGCACTTATTAAAAGACCAAGGTGTTTCATTTTCAGATTAGACTGTGAAGACGCTCGAGGGGAGCGAACACACACACGCACACACACACACAAACAGTATAAATTAACCCCCAGGTAATGGCATGGTTTGTGATGTAGCAGCCAGCCAGCACACAACACATCAGCAGCTCGGTCCAGGGCCGTACGCGGGACTTTCAGCCAGGAGGCTGCCGCTCTCGTTGACTCCTCATTGGAAAGTGATCCGACATATTTTAAATAATACGGGGAGTGGGAGAGGAAGGAGAGCAACTTCCCGTGTGGCGAGACCATGAAGGAGAGCAACTCCCCGTGTGGCGAGACCATGAAGGAGAGCAACTCCCCGTGTGGCGAGACCATGAAGGAGTGGAACTCCCCGTGTGGTGAGTCGATGAAGGAGAGCAACTCCCCGTGTGGTGAGACGATGAAGGAGAGCAACTCCCCGTGTGGTGAGACGATGAAGGAGAGCAACTCCCCGTGTGGTGAGACGATGAAGGAGAGGAACTCCCCGTGTGGTGAGACGATGAAGGAGAGGAACTCCCCGTGTGGTGAGACCATGAAGGCGAGGAACTCCCCGTGTGGTGAGACCATGAAGGAGAGCAACTCCCCGTGTGGTGAGACGATGAAGGAGAGGAACTCCCCGTGTGGTGAGACGATGAAGGAGAGGAACTCCCCGTGTGGTGAGACGATGAAGGAGAGGAACTCCCCGTGTGGTGAGACGATGAAGGAGAGCAACTCCCCGTGTGGTGAGACGATGAAGGAGAGGAACTCCCCGTGTGGTGAGACGATGAAGGAGAGCAACTCCCCGTGTGGTGAGACGATGAAGGAGTGGAACTCCCCGTGTGGTGAGACCATGAAGGAGAGCAACTCCCCGTGTGGTGAGACGATGAAGGAGAGCAACTCCCCGTGTGGTGAGACGATGAAGGAGAGCAACTCCCCGTGTGGTGAGACGATGAAGGAGAGCAACTCCCCGTGTGGTGAGACGATGAAGGAGAGCAACTCCCCGTGTGGCGAGACGATGAAGGAGAGGAACTCCCCGTGTGGCGAGACGATGAAGGAGAGCAACTCCCCGTGTGGCGAGACAATGAAGGAGAGCAACTCCCCGTGTGGCGAGACGATGAAGGAGAACCATGTTGGATCATTCTATCGGGATTGTTCCCGAACGCTGTCCACACCTCGCTGAGCTCTACATGAACTATCCAGATATCAAGATTCAAGATTCAAGATTCAAGATGTTTTATTTGTCACATACACACACAGGGTGTGCAGTGAAATGAAAGTGGCAATGCTCAGCAGGAATGTGCAAGGGCAACAAGTACACACTATTTACAATAAAAAACAACACAATATTTACAGTAAGTGTGTGTGTGTGTGTGTGTGTGTGTGTGTGCCTAAGAGGGGCAGTTGTGTGGGTCTATGTGGGGGTCCTGGTGAGGTCGGAGTTCACAGTCCTGATGGCCTGAGGAAAGAAACTCCGTCTCAGTCTCTCTGTTCTTGCAGCGTGACTACGGAGGCGCCTGCCTGACCGCAGCAGCTGAAACAGTCTGTTGTTGGGGTGGTGAGGATCCTTCATGATCCTGCCGGCTCTGGTTCTGCACCTCCTGGTGTACAAGTCCTGCAGGGTGGGAGTGTAGTTCCAATAGTGCGTTCAGCCGAACGCACTACTCTCTGCAGAGCCTTCCTGTCCTGAGCGGAGCAGTTGCCAAACCAGGCTGTGATGCTTCCTGTCAGGACGCTCTCTACAGCTCCAGAGTAGAAGGACTGAAGGATCCTCTGGGAAACTTTAAATTTCCTCAGCTGCCTGAGGTGGTAGGCGCTGCCTTGCCTTTCTCACCAGAGTGTCTGTGTTTGTTGACCATGTCAGATCCTCGGTGATGTGGACTCCCAGGTATTTATACCCGCTCACCCTCTCCACAGTAGTCCCGTTAATCCCCAGTGGTGAATACGTCCTCTGTTGTTGTACCCTCCTAAAGTCCACAATCAGCTCCTTAGTTTTGGTGACATTCATGATGAGGCTGTTGTCCTGGCACCAGAGTGACAGATCAGCAACTTCCTCCAGGTAGGCCTTCTCGTCGTTGTCGGAGATCAGGCCCACCACCACTGTGTCATCCGCAAACTTGATGATGGTGTTGGAGCTGAACCTGGCCACACAGTCATGTGTGTACAGGAGTACAGTAGGGGCTGAGGACGCAACCCTGGGTAGATCCTGTGTTCAGGGTGAGGGATTTGGAGGTGTGTCTGCCCACCCTGACCACCTGTGGCCTGGCGGTCAGGAAGTCCAGGATCCAAGCACACAGGGGGTGTTCAGTCCCAGCTCAATCAGCTTGCCGGCCAGTCTGGAGGGACTATGGTGTTGGAAGCTGAACTATAATCAATGAACAGCAGTCACACATAGCCCCCTCTGGCTGTCCAGATGAGAGAGTGTGGTGTGCAGTACCTGGGAGACAGCATCATCCGTGGATCTGTTTGGGCGATAAGCAAACTGCAGCGGGTCCATGGAGGAAGGGAGGAAGGCGCAGATGTAGTCCTTTATCAGCCTCTCAAAGCATTTCATGACCACCGAGGTGAGGGCCACGGTCGGTAGTCATTCATACATGCTGGAGAAGCATTCTTGGGCACAGGGACAATAGTGGATCTCTTGAAGCAGGCGGGGACCACGGACTCAGCCAGGGAGAGGTTGAATATTGTGGTGAACACTGGAGCTAGCTGGTTAGCACAGGTCTTCAGTACTCGCCCAGATATGCCATCTGGACCTGCAGCTTTCCTGGTGTTCACCCTCAACAGAGCCCTCCTCACACTGTGCTCGGTCACAGAGAGTGTGTGTTCATCCCCAGCGGTAGAACTCACCTCGGCTACGCTTAACGGTGTTGTTGTTAGCGGCGAGCTAGCGCTGTTGTTGCTAGCCTCAAACCGTGCATAAAATGAGTTCAGGTCGTCCGCTAGGGATGCGCGGCACTCACCATAGCGGGGTCTGCTCTGGTAGTCTGTGATAGTCCGTAGCCCCTGCCATAGGCGCCTGGTGTCGCGCTGCTCCATCTGTGATTCCACTCTGTCTCGGTACTTCCTCTTGGCTTCCTTCACCGCCCTCCTCAGTCCATAGACCGCTGCCTTGTACTCGTCCATGTTGCCGGATACAAGACCGGAGTTATAGGCAGCAGTATGGGCGTTCACAGCTTCACGGATGGATCTATCAACCCACGGCTTTTGGTTAGGAAAGACCCTAACTTTTACCGTGGGGACGATGGTGTCCGTTAAGCGTTGCTATGAGGCTCATTGCTACTTCAAAACTCGCTGACGTCACTGGAACTGGATTGGATCATGTCCCAGTCGACGACACGCAGAGCGCCCTGTAGCTCAGCCTCTGATTGGTCAGACCACCGCTTCACGTTCCTCGTCACTACCGCTTCCCGCAATCTTTTGCGGTATCCGGAAGCAGAAAAATGGCGGCATGGTCTGATTTTCCGAACGGAGGGAGAGAGACAGCCTTGTAGCCTCTCTTGAATGGCGTATAGCAGTGGTCCAACGTTCTTTCCCCTCTGGTAGCACACGTAATGTGCTGGTGAAAGTTCGCATGACTTTTTAGGTTAGCCTATTAAAGTCCCCAGCCACCACCACAGCCGTCGGGATACTTGTTCTGATGCCGACATAACACATCATGTAGGTCCGATAGTGCTACGTCGGTGTCCGCTTGTGGTGGTATGTAGACGGCTGTGGTGATGACCGAGCTGAACTCCGGGAAGGTAGAATGGACGGCATGAGATCGTCAGGTGTTCCAGGTTCGTGAGCAGGAACGAGAAAGAGTCTTAATGTTCTTGGGGTCGCACCACATGTTGTTCGTCATGAAGCAAACCCCTCCACCCTTAGATTTACCAGACTCTTCCGTTCTGTCTGCACGGAAAACAGAGAAGGACTCGGTTGGGCATATGACTCGATCCGGCACCAGCGGGTTCAGCCATGTTTCCGTCAGACAAAAGATATTACAATCCCTCATGTCCCGTTGGAATCTGATCCTTGCCCTAACATCATCCATCTTATTTTCCAGAGACTGGACGTTAGCAAGAAGGATGCTGGGCAGAGGTGGGCGGTGGGCTTGAACTCTCAGTCTGTTCCGAATTCCGCTCCGTTTCCCTCGATGTATGGATCGGTCCTTAAATTCTACAACCCACAGATGAACAGCGAGTTCAGGTGCTAGTGGACAACTTTGGAAGAGGCATTTTTTCCAAAAGGTTATAACATTAGATTTGTTCTTTAATCCTGGTAACCTTAACTTCCCTGACTGTACCTTTTGGACGTTGAAGGGATGCTGCGTCAGCTTCGTCTCTATGTGCCTCTTCATGTGTTTTGGAAAAGACTGTTCGGGTTAAAATAAGTATGTTTGTTACGTAGACTAAGTACACCGGTTACGCAACTGATGTATTGACAGTGGTTAGCAGGTCCGTCTTTCAATCAGAAAATCGGCGGTTCAATCCCCGCCCTAGTCGATGTGTCTTTGAGCAAGACATTTAACCATGAATTTCTCCCTGTAGCTGTGTCTACAGTGTGTACATGTAACATGACTGTAAGTTGCTTTGGATAAAAATGTCAGCTAAATGAAATGTAATGTAATGTAACCGGCATCAGTTAAGAACGTGAGCTACTTAACAAAACTACTGTTAAATAAGTCAACGTCAACTTTGGTTCCACGTGGGACCCAAACAGATGTCTCCTAAGTAAAAGTCTTGTGTTTGCTTAGCACAACCATCTTTCTACAAACCAATTAAAGCAAAAAACTTGTTTTTAAATGCAACATGCTCCCCTTTCTCGGGATTACTGATCTGATAACTGCTCATCCGACACTTTCTGTGAGGATGAAGCTTCTTCAGGGCGACCTCATGTTGCCATGAGGATGTGATTGGGTTCATTAGCATACTTTTGATAATAAATGATAAGAATGCAAATGCATGTGTAGATTGGATAAGGCAGTGAGTAACATTTTTGGCTGTTTTATTTCATGTAGGTATTTTGATATTTTACTACCATGGGAAACAAAACAGAATTGAACACTCAAACACACAAAAATGAGTAAGATGACATAAAGGGGTGATTTAAAGACGAAAGCTTTTGGAGACACACACACACACACACATACAAACACACACACACACGGTCCTCCCATGGGCTGCCATTTCAAAAGTTGTAATGGTGTTTTCTCTTTTTGTTCACATTTCAAGGACATGCACGGCCACCACTCATCTGCAGACGGGCCATTGGGAAAGAGAGAGAGAGGGACATCTTTCTCTTGCATTTATGATTATGAAACATCTTATTGGACCTTGAGGCCGCTGCTGATGCTCAGAAGAAGAAGAACACAAGGCTGGGATGGGCTATCGGGGGAGGTGGATGTTTTGGACTGAGGAGAACACTGCAAAGGTAAAGGGTTGTTTAAAGGAAACACATTTGTTCCCTTTCCGGGTCTTGGTAACTCTGGAGTCGGTGGTTAGCGGGTCCGTCTTTCAATCGGAGGATCGGCGGTTCGATCCCTGCCTCCGCTCGCCCTAGTTGATGTGTCCTTGAGCAAGACATCTAACCATGAAGGACGGTTGTTACTAAAGATGCAACGCTCAGCCATCTACGTCAGCTCATGTATTAGGGTTAGGTTATATTCAGGGTTAGGGTTATATTTAGGGTTAGGGTTATATTTAGGGTTGGGGTTATATTTAGGGTTAGGTTATATTTAGGGTTAGGGTTATATTTAGGGTAAGGTTATATTTCATCCAGTTGTTGGTTGTATTCATTGAATCAGTGGTTTCTGCAGTCTTTCTAGTTTACATGTTTATTTAAACTGGCTACGGTGTGTGAATGTAACATGAATGTAAGTCGCTCTGGATAACAGCGTTGGCTAAATGAAATGTAATGTAATGGCTTAGCTTCAACTGTCTACTGAAAAGCCCCAATTACCAACTTAGACAACCTTTCAACCTACAACTCTACTTCTCTCTTGATGTATTCCCAGTCACCTCATTTAAGAGTAGACTGAAGACTTTATTCTTTAATAGTCTTATAGTTAGGGCTGAATCAGGTTCACCTGGTCCAGCCCCTAGAGATGCTGCTATAGGCTTATAAGCTTCTTAGGGACGTTTTAGGATACACTGAGCACCTCTCTCCTTGTTTTAGGATACACTGAGCACCTCTCTCCTCTCTCTCCTTATGGATGAATTTCCTCAGTAAACATTTTAAACATGAGTTTATGTCTCAATCTCTTAGGTTCAAGTCTTCTTCAATACAGCATGATGTTCATTTAGTAAATTATGGTCATTTAGAGTCAAACAGACTATAAAACAGTGGATGATTTAGGGTCGCTGACACTACCAGAGACATACACAGCATCTCTATGTCACTCCTCTGCATTCAAAATATGGCTACTTCCGTTCAATGGTTGCAAAAAAAAACAAGAGGCGGCGGCGAAATCACCAAAACGTCCGTCCTCAACCCAGTGGGTGACGTCACGATGATGACGTCCACTTGTTCTCCATAGTCTGTGGTTGTTAACCCCGGCTGATAAGACTATCATCAGGGTGTGTGCAGCCATTGTGTGTGTGTGTGTCCGTTCAGGCTTCAGGGTCACCATCCCGAAGGACAAAGTAAACACTTTATGCTTTATTATGATTCAGCTCCCTAAATCTGAAGGGGGGGAGGGGGGGGGGGACGGACACAAATGATTATCATTAATTAGAATAAATTTGCCTGTCAAGACTGCAATTATTTTGTTCCCACACAAATTGGCATTCGTTTAATGGTGGCGGGTGGAATGCAGCGACGTGATGTGAGTGGCGTGAATGCGGCGGCGTGATGTGAGCGCCGTGATGTGAGCAGCGTGGCGTGATGTGAGCGGCTTGCGATTGTAGTTGAGCAATCAAAGCCGAGGAAAGCTAATTGTTTGCTCGTCAACACGTTCAAAATGTGGGACACTGTGTGTGTGTGTGTGTGTTTTTAACGCTTAACTCTCCATCTTGCCGAACAGCACTGATGTGTCATGTAAGAAAATAAAAAATAAATGATAGTTCTTATAATTTAGAGCGTCACAGAAGTAGCCATGTGCTCACACATTAGTAACTTCATACGTTGTAATCCTAAATTGTTCCACTGCATCGTAGAGGCAAAAATCACTCCTATACATCTGAACATTCATACTAAAATTAATTGTGTCTCTTCCTGCACTGAGATATTGATTTATTTCTGTTGTGATTTTTTAAATGTTTTTTTATTGTTTGAATTGTGCAAAAAAAAAAAAAATCATAATAAATTGATACGCCTAATAGGGGGTCACATGTTTTAGATCCTGCAATTTGCACATGGCTGATTTATTACCATAGCGGCTCAAATATAAATATTTTGTATTTAATGGGGGCAAAAGTGTGCTAACTGCCTATCTTCCTTGGCGCTGTGTTCCGTGTGCACGCACCTCTCCGGAGAAGGCCTGTCCGTTCAGCAGGTGTTCGGAGCCCTGGCCGTCCTCGCTGCCGAAGTGTAGCCGGATCTCCTCTAGGCGGTGGCTGTACGTCATTGGCCCCCCGGAGATGTTCACCAGATGCTCCTTGTCCAATCGCAGGGAGACGTGGCGGCCTGTGTTGTACATGGTCCCTACCACCTGGAGAAAGGATGAGTAAAAGAAAGTTTTGTTTTTCTTCGGTCTAAAACAGTGATTTGCTAACTCGGATTCCCGAGGGACTCACAGACCATCGTTGGAAAAATTCCCAATTAAAATTATTAGAAGAAATACGGTGAAAGAAAAAACTAAAGCAGGGTCCTATCCAAAATATTGTCAAAGAATCAAGTCAGTGGCAAAAACAATTCATTACAGTCTGTGTAGCGTTGTCCATTCAATGAAACACTAATTTCTAAAAGTCACAAAAACGTGAGGAAGGATGAAAAAAACCCAAATCTGCCTTTTCAATTCATTATGGTGTTGATTATAATTGATTCCAAGTAGCTTTTAAGTAGAGCTGCAAGTAACGATTATTTTGATAATCGATTAATCTATTGAAATTCTTTTTCGATTAATCGATTAATAGTTAGTTTTTTTTAAACTGTAATTTTCACCCTTTATTCAAAACAGGGTTCATACGGTCATGGAAAACCTGGAAAAGTCATGGAATTTTAAAATGGTTATTTCCAGGCCTGGAAAAGTCATTGAATAAAATGTAATCCTAAAAGTTTTGGAAAAGTAATGAAAATGTGTTATATTCATATGTTCATTTACGCTGTGTAAATATATATACGGTATGCTTTGGAAATCTCATTGTTAGTTTAAATACTACATCTTCTTACTTTGTCATATACACCGAGTTTTCACATAATGTTTGGTCATGGACATTTGGTTTAAAGTCCTGGAAAGGTCATGGGAAGGTCCTGGACATCCATTGGTCAGCATGTGTATGAACCCTGTCAAACAGAACGGACGACGCTTTCCTCGCGTGAGTTTACTCAACCGACTATTTGTGGTTTAATCGTGTCGGGAACAATGACTGAAGGCTATTTATCTGTGTATTCGCTCCTGTCAGTTCTGGTTGACGTGACAGAGCGGTGAATCATTTGTTTAGCAATGATTACAAAAAACACAAAAAACAACAAGTGGGGGAATCCTTGATTTCCCCCCTCGCTGTGTGAGCTCCGGTTTCAACGAACAGAGATGCTGTTGCATTGTTGACAGCTCAGGGTTTATTTCCTTTTTTTCTCCGTGATATCATCACCGGCAGAGCTTCTGCAGCAACAGTCCTGAGGGCTTTATTTAATTAGGCAGCGGGAGGGAGAGGCCACATTGTTAACCGCAACAAGGCTTCAACAAACACCGCCAGCCAGAGAGCGGCGCCTCCGGTGGAAAGGAAAGCACAGGTGAAAAGACGGAAGAAAAAACAACAACACACAAGGTTTTTTGGAGAAAACACGGCGCTTCGAGTAATGGTCTTTATCGGATAGCTCTGCTTATTTATTTATAACGGGGAGTTGTTTCAAAGGGGAAGCGTTCATATTCAAGCCACATGGACTTCCATCGCTTATATCTGCCTTTCTTTTCCAATCCCTTTTGCTTTTTTCCCCCTCCTCTCCCACTCGCTTTCAAAACTATCCTCCTCCTCCCTCAAAATTCCCAGAGAAAGAACCTTGCCCACACATTGTAAATATTTTAAAGAAGCTCTGAGGAGAAGAAGAAGAAGAAAAAAAATCAATGATTTGAAAGTAGAAAGAAAGGAGAAGAGGAGGGAGCGATACAAAGAGAAGATAAGTAAGGGGGGAGCAGGAGGAGAGAAGGTAGAGAGAGGAGCAAGCGAGGGGAGGGCTTTCAGGTTTCTCGGCAAAGGTGATGAGAGTGAAGGTGAGACCCATGAAAAGGCCAAGAAGTAACCTCCAGGGGCGATTATACATGAGGAAGAAGGAGCGACGAGAGGTTTGTGGACTCTCCTGAAATATCCCCAAACAAGGCAAATTCCAGCAGGCTGGTAATAAAGCACACTGGGAGATAATAAGGCAAAATGTGCAATGTTGGGAAGACATAGGATGACACTACATAGCCCAAAGTATGTATGTACCCCAACGTGAACAAGCTGCTGTGCCGGTCCACGGTGTGCCGTCCAGAACGAGACAACGCTACATTAATGCCTCTCCCATCCAAAAGATTACTTGTCAATTTCTTAAATAACTAAATGTAATGTGAAAACGGGGTCTTTTTTTTGCATTTAAAAGATGGAGCTGTTGGAGACCAAAAACGGAGCTAAAAAGGAGAGTAAAGAAAGAGTTACTTAAGAAAATGAGTGATTGTATGATCAGTTTTACAAATCCATACGATGTCAGACCTGTGTGACCTTTAAGGAAAAAGCAATGCGGCTGTAAGACCGTGAACACATTTGTACACACAGCAATCAAGTCCGCCACAGATTTGTGCGATTAATTCACAATGTATCATATTTATTTCCATCATGAGTACTCAAATATCACGCCATGAATAAGGTTGATTTGTCCAAGCTTTTGAACTTCAAATAAAAGCATCAACTAGTCACATTGGGGCGGAACAACCATACACTGTTTATAACAAGTGGACGTTGGTTTCTGGCCCACCGGTGCGAAGCCTCAAATTTGGTAATTTTGTCACCATGTTGTTGTGTTATGCAGCCAATGAACAGAAGCTACCATATTTGTCATGCGGAGGAGTGACGTAGAGACGCCGCGTACAACTCTGGTAGCATACGCGACCTGTCAATCACAATAAGCCCCGCCCTAAAGCATACTCTACTTGACTGAATGGACCATCATTGTGGGGGCAGCATGGTGGTGTAGTGACTAGCACTCACAGCAAGAGGGGCCCAGCTTTGTTCCGGTTGTGGGCGGTTCTGTTTGGAGTTAGCATGTTCTCCCCGCGTCAGTGTCGGGTTCCATCCGGGTTCTCCGCCCCAAAGACATGCAGCTTAGGTTCATTCAAATGGTCCGCGAGTGTGAATATGAGCATGAACGGTTGACTGGTGACCTTCGCCCAATGTCAGCTGGGATCGCCTACAGCGCCCCGCAACCCGAATCATGGTGTGTTGAAGTAGACTTGAAACCATGAACTGACATTTACAATGTTGACCGAGGGAATAAATCCAATGAGAAGTCATTCCGAGGCCCTTCCCCAAAATGTTAGGACAATAAATAGCTCCAAAGGGGTTCGGCAATAAAAAGACAAACCGACAACCAAAAGTTAACAAAGGTATGTGGACGGTTGTGCCGTACAGTACACACACCATTGTTTCATGTGACTGTTTTAATATTTCTTGCCCCAGCCAATATCTGTTGTTCAGGTCGGTTGCTCTTGTCAGGGTGAACGGCTGGCGGGCAGCGAGGTGTGGTCGTAACGACGGAGACGGTCGTGTTGGTTTCACAGCGAGAGAGCTTGTGTAACCGAACGCGGCTCCTTTGTCTAATTGGCGGCGCCTCCGTCTCCCGATCTAATCTACGGTGCTCGAAAAACAAGTTGAGGACATCACAGCAGAAACTCTGTTGCCGATACTGATGGGCAATGACAAAGACGCCGTGCATGAATTGACAGCGTTATTAAAATTGTGACTTCTTCTGATTCTGGGTTTGAAAGAGATCACATTTTGTCTTCGCTGGAATAATAAAATGAATGCACAGTTGAATAAAACTTGCTTATTTCATTTCGTCAACTTTCCGACGCGTACCAGACAAAGTCAGTACGGTGGAAAAGGTTGCAGAGGAAGCCGAGGCTCTATATTCCAATTCTCCTCTTTCTCATTATTTCCCAGTGTCTCGACACTTGTGCGTAGTAGAGAAGTAATTATCCATCGGGGAAGTTTATATTTTCATTGAGTGCTTCTGACAAATCACTAACTTGTGTTCACGGCCACAGATACGCGGAGGAATTATGCGTTGCTTGTAAAATCGACAAAAACGCAGCTGTCCAACTCGTCTCATGCATCAACATCAAAACTATTACACTCATTATCCAGTCGAAGCATTTACACTCATGGCTTCATGGGAAAACGCCTCCCTGCCTTGTACAAACTCATGATACACATGAATATTTATGTTGACAAATGAAAAGCATTGGTCTTTCGAGCTGCATCACTGGGCTCCATTGTTGTACAAAAGAATATTAAAAAACACATCAATGAGGAACTCCGTCATATATTTTATGTTACAGCTATAAAGACGGATGTCGCTCTCAAGAGAAGCAACAAAAAAGAAGCAACATAAACGGCTAAATAAGCAACTTATGGTATGCTTCACTTAGTAAATGGTGAGGTGACACTCATTTGTTCCTGCTGCCCCCTTTAGCCGAAATAATGAAGTTATTTCTGGTGAAATTTCCACTTTATTTCCTACCTGTCCACTTAAAATCCCTTCACACAGATGTTCCCACTTAATTAGCCTCTCTGGAGTGGTTGTGTACAGATGGGGTTTGATTGGCACTTAGTGTGAGTGTTGCAACTCATTTTATCATGGTCCTTCTTCCACTTGTTCTGAGTGGTCAATAGCAGCTCCGAACATATTGTCCCAGTAAACCATGATGGTGTGACTGTGGGCCACCATTAGCAATGCCGGGACCCTGAAACTGAGGCAACGAATTTGATTAATTCACTTTTTAATGGTGCTAATTTGCATTAAAGTAAACTAATAAGTCGGTGTAACCTACTGACTGAGAATGTGTTTCTCGTTGAGTCAATGGAATGAAGGAGAAGTCTCACCATTGTTTTCCCACCCGTAACGGAGCTCTATTTAACATTCATAGCATCAATGTCGCAGCGAACAACTATTTGCTATGTAAAGATATAGTGCAGTAATGTCGACCTCACAGCGGCAACGTCGACGTGGAAGAGTAGCGCCCACCCTGCGGTTCCCCCTGAGGTAAACACCGCTAGCTGTCAGCGCTGTGGCACTGTTAGCTTATGGCACTGTTAGCTCCTAGCACTGTTAGCTTCTGGCACTGTTAGCTTCTGGCACTGTTAGATTCTAGCACGGTTAGCTCTTAGCATCGGTAGCTTCTAGCACTGTTAGCTTCTGGCACTGAGCTTTTGGCACTGTTAGCTTCTGGCACTTTTAGATTCTAGCACTGTAAGCTTCTAGCACTGTTAGCTTCTAGCACCGGTAGCTTCTAGCACCGTTAGTTTCTGGCACTGTTAGCATCTAGCACTGTTAGCTCTTAGCATCGGTAGCTTCTGGCACTGTTAGCTTTTGGCACTGTTAGATTCTGGCACTTTTAGATTCTAGCACTGTAAGCTTCTAGCACTGTTAGATTATGGCACCGTTAACTTCTGGAACTGGTAGTTTTTAGCACCGTTAGCTTCTGGCACTGTTAGCATCTAGCACTGTTAGCTTCTAGCACTGTTAGCTTCTAGCACCGGTAGCTTCTAGCACCGTTAGTTTCTGGCACTGTTAGCATCTAGCACTGTTAGCTTCTGGCACTGTTAGCTTTTGGCATGGTTAGCTTCTGGCACCATTAGCTTGTAAATGCCGTCTCAGTTGAGCGGCGTGGATTTTTTTCCGTTTTCTAATTTAGCACCTTTTAAAACTTTTTCCTTGACCTGAAACCCCACCTCTGACGCTATTACAAAATAGTATTAAATAGTTTAAGGTGAGGACAAACAGAAATGTCCTGACTTTGTGCTTCTGGGCATCTTCACGCCAACACACTTGTACAGCGTACTACCTGGCAGCAGCTTCGACTCGTTTCAAGAAGTGTATCTAAAAACACGTCAAAGAGTTTGGCAAGCTGCCAATTTAGACAGACACGGGAATCAAGCAAACGGCATCGGCGCTGAGCCTGACGGCTGGCACAGCATTTCACACGTTGTACACTGTTACGACACCGTCCCAATAAATAGACGCACAGGAGTGAGAAAAGATCGCTGCCAGTCAGCACTTACTTTTCTTCTTTTTTTTAACATTCAGTCTCTCGTTCAATCTCTGGAACCAGAACTTGGCAATTGCTGGAACAGGTGGAAAGACTAAAAAATTCGTTTTTTATGAGTGTGAATTTGTGTCGGTCGAGTTTGATCGGAGAGCTACTGATGGGATGAAGGCTGATCGTAACCTTTTCCCACTGAAGACAAAATCCAGAAGTTAGTGTGTTGTGTTTCTGCCAGTGGGAAAGAAGCTTTCAGTGTAAATTACAAAGCAGCGGACCATTTCTCTGATACGTCATCGCTGTGCGTTGCGTGTAACCCCCTCTCCTAAACAGCCTTCATTTTGTTCAAGCAGGGCCTTTTCCATTTGTTTCCACGAGAAGTTTCCAGGAGCGATTGAGTCGAAAAGGTCAATCGTGTGCTGGCCATCCCTGAGCGGATAGCGATGATCGCATCGCACCGCCGCCACATTAGAGGTAATAGCTTGGAGAACGTAAACAAGTCATAAAGGAGATTATTGACTGTCTGGGGCAGACTTGGTGGTAGCGGACAGGTGCAGTAATAAAAAAACAACATCAATGGTGTGCTGGTAATGAGAAAACCCGAGGAACGTGGTCATTATCTAAGGACACAGATCAATAGAGTGAATTACCCCGACAAGAAGTCCTCACTAACTACTGTATATGTTCAGCTATAATGCTCCAGACTCCGCTTACGTTTTAAATATAAAATCCGCCGTCACCTCCATGAAATAGGGTTTCAGCTACTCGCAATCGTTAAAAAATATGAATGTTCACAGGTCAGGAGTAGTGTACATTGCATCACGCGGGGTGAACTGGTTGAGCGGTGGAAATGGTGATAAGCTACGTGCATTAGTGAGACAGCAACTGTAAAGTGCACTCTTGTAGCAACCGTCAGATGGGTTTTAACCTCGAGGAAGGCCTGAAGCTAGAAGCACCGGATCGTGGTGAAAGCGCAATTCGTTTGATTACATTAGAAATGGCGTTCTTTCATTAAGGTGCGCCGGTATGGAGGTTCATTAGATAGCGAGGGGGCGATATCTACAGCGGGCGGGACGGATGGAAAGAAATGTAATGCTACATTAATGAGAGAGATTCAACACTGATCCGAGGCATTTGCGCCAAGATTTGATTAGATTGTCCTGAGCAGAAAAACGACAGCGTCGGTATTTGCTAGAAGAATGCTGACATTGGGTCTGGCAAGCATTTAGATTTTGAATGTCCATCAACCTGAGCTGGTCTGACAGTCTCTGAGGTTTGAACTGTCGAAATGGGCTGTTAAACTCAATGGTTGGAGCGCTGCAATTAATTAGACACCCTATAAAACATTAGGAATCCAATCAGGCGTCGGTACCCTGGGGGAACTCATTTATAAAAATGTACTTAGTTCTCTTTTTTTTCCTCAAAATGCACAAAAACAAAACCAGTATTTTTTTCCCACTTCCTTGCGAGAACAGTGGAGCCGCGTTGAGGCTCCACTAGGCGAGGGCACATTTTTGGAAGATCCCAGCTCCCCTTGGGGACAGAAATTCCTCAGTTCCGCACGAGATCAACGTCTGAACGTCAGCTGAGCGACTGTTCTCCTCCGCCGCAGCACAATGAGAAGTGGCAAAAACTACGCCGACAAACACTTTAAATCAATGTGCGCACAAAGATCCACACAATACATTTCGACTCCGCAGTAATTCTCTAAATGAATTGGAGAGAAAAGAGGCTTGCGGATGCTGCGGGCTTTGACTCCGGCTTCCTTAATTGTGACAGCACCACCACCCCTTTTAATCACATGAGAAGGAAAGCGGTCAGGGGGAAAATGTGCAGTTTTTACAAAGTGATTATGTTACATTTTTAATTCTGAGTACCTCTCTGAGCCTTTAAAGCCTTTAAAGCTACTAACGGATTTTTTTTTTTTTTTACTCTCCGGCTGGAAGCGCATGTTTGTCGTTTGTGTCCATTATCTGGAGACGTCCGATGTGCCAGAATATGCACAAAAAAAAGAAAAAGAAAAGAGAGCTGTTGGCACGTCTCCCGGATCCGGCCCTCAAAACGATGCCATTTTAAGATAACTAATCATGTCACCCGAAACCAGTACAATAAGAAACAGCACTGGGGCCGCAGCGAAAGGAAGTCTGAGTACCAGCCTGAAACAGTACGTTCCAACCGTGATGGGATCATCAGCCCATTCTGAAAGAAGAACAAAGGGGTCTCTTTTTCTCTCCTCTCCTCTTTATGTGAGCCTGTTTTTAACTGGATCTCAATCCCACACCCTATTTTTTAGGGCACATTACTTGGAACCCTGGAGCAGTTCCTCCCATTGTCGGGTCCGTATGGACTACTTGTGAGAACACGGCAATCACAGACGAGGTTGCAGACAAAATCGATTGGGCAGAGCTCTTGTCGACAAGGAGTTCTTTCTCTGTATCATTCTGAACCGAGCCGGGAGCTTCGTTTCGGACTGAGGACGTCATCCGAATGCGACGACGGCATTCTGGTTCCGTCACGATTTGAGGAAGTTTCAACGGTGCCTTAAAAATATAAATGGTGTAGGAAATACTCGTATGAAATATGCAAAAACCCTCAGATTCATCACGGAGACACGGAAGTCCTGAGGGTGTGAAGAATTACTTTAAACTCTTGACAGCTTCAAGTTCAGTCGATACCAAGACAGGTTTTTCCTTTAGATTTGCAGGGAAAAAAAAGAAAACGTGTTCAGAATCTACACATTATTTAAAGGCTCGGAGAAGTTAACCGTAATATGAAAGGAATGGGTCGACATTGTTGGACATGGTTTATAAGATCTCTTTGCAAAAATAAGGCGTGAGGATAAAAAATAAATTTCCAGTCTGTGAGTTAGCTGTGGAGGTTAGCCTAGTTTAGCATCGAGTTTGGCTCCGTCCAAAATTCACCAACCACTTTTACCAAAACCAATAACAAAAAAATAAAAAGTTTCAGATGGCCTGAATTTGAATCTTAATGTCCCTAAAAATAAAATAAAAAGTTGAATTTCCACATAATTTGAAATAAGGCATCCGTAGATTTCATTGATCAGATTCAGATCCAAAAATGTAAGTTGAACATGATCAAACAGCAACAGGGCAGGATGGGCAGGCGGTTGTTCGTAAACTGTTTAAACAACGTGAGACCTGTCCTCTTCCCCGGTGGTCATTTTTGGGTGGACATTGTTGAGCGGCTTTTTTTGGATCAAATCCGCTCTCTGATAGGCCAGAATTTCGTTTGGTTTGGTTTGGCTTGATGAAGCCCGGATTTTGCTCAAGGGCATTTTTCAACATGTAGTGTTCCTCAATTTGATCAATCGAATGGAATCAATATAAACACTTTTTCGTGGTGTGGGAGGATCAGAATTTGTAAGCCTTGATAAACAAAACAATTTCTACACTTGTACTTCATCTTTTCAGATCAACATATTGCTTTGAATTCAGAACAATCAAGGTACAGGATTCTTTTATTTCAAAGTAAAATATTTTCATATACGTGTCTCGGTGACTTCCATATCAGAATACTATTGCCAGTGTGTCCTGTGGATCATCCAGAGCACACAGACACTGTTTCAAGACGGAGACGTTGCTGTTGAACTCTTGATATGCAACTCTTTGTGGTATGCAAGCACTTACTACATTAGAATATTAAGCTGGCTGCCCTCCGCCGGGTCCTTTTCTCCTCGAGAGCTTACTGCTCTGCTTGTCAGTCGAGCCACGGCACCGGCTTCCAGATTAGCTGTCTAACGGCTGCAGGAAATCAAATAACAGCTGATAAGGCGGAAAAGGGAAGCGGGGTAAAAAAAAGAAAACGCTGGGCGTAATGTCATAGCTCTCCTATCTGTGATGTTGATTATCTAAACACTGGGCGAGGGCTCTATTTTGGCATTTAATAAAAAGGTTGAACAGAGTTCAGCTTGTTCTCGAGTTTAAAAGTTCTCTCGGCTCTGCAAGGTCACAGGAACGTATATAAAGTGTACACGTATCGAGAGGGTGAATGAAAAATAATAGACTTTTTCTTCACTCCCACTTCCCTGACATTGTAGCGCTTACCTCAGGGCAAAGGCAGGCAAAGGCAGCCAACAGCTTTGATGGGAGACAGGTATGATGATAAATATTTGATGCGATTGACGGGTTGCTGTGCTCAGAATGAGATTTCATGGAACTAGTACAGCCGGACATAAAACAACACGGTCTCCGGCAACCGAACTGACTCTGCAACTGTGTGAACAGTAATCGTTGGACCAGTTGATATCAAGCCTAAGAGCTGATATTGATTCAATACTTTGATCCGGGAATACTTTGGAAACCCTGCAGAGTCGGCTGATGGTAAGAGACTCGTAAATGCAATTAGCTCTGGACATCAGTGCAGAGCACTTTAAGGAATACAATGGGATTTGCATTTGCTATGTTGTGGTGATGCAAGTGAATACCTCGGTATCTTCCTCAACAATAAATGGAACAAAGATAAAACACAATTCATCCTTCAGGGATTACACATGTGTGGTTATCAAGACCCCAAAAAGCATCTGGAACATCGTTGTCCTCGCTCAATGATTCGTATGTTATCTTTGGATAAAGTTATTACAAATGTCAACTCCCGCTGGTTACGTATGGTCCCTTCAAATAAACTTCCATCTTGACAGGAAATAACGCAGTTAGGTTTAGGCCACAACACTACTGAGTTAGGTTTAGGATACAATCGTGAAATACTTAGTTAGGTTTAGGATAAGATGGTTCTAAAACTCAGTCAGGTTTAGGCCACAACGCGACTAAGTTAGGTTTAGGATATGATCATGAAATACTTAGTTATGTTCAGGCCACAACACTAATAAGTTAGGTTTAGGATACGATGTTGAAATAACTCAGTCAGGTTTAGGCGACAACACTACTGTTGCGGCATCCCGTTGGCGTGGTTTTTGTTAAGCCGCAAACGAGCTGTAGACACACCGAGTTCCTGTTTCTTTCCGCAAAATAATGTGACCACGTATCTTTCTCTGTTTATCTTTATTTGATGTGAACAAAGATACCTTAATTATATACATAAAACAAATAAACTCTATCCTACTTTCATACGATCTTAGGGTCTTGTTCTTACGATCTTACGTTCTTAGGGTAGAAAAAACTGTTTCCTAAGTGCCAAATGCAGCTCGTTACATTCACCTGCTGCTGTCATGATGTCATTTATAAACGTCGTCCTTGTGGCTCTTACAACCACTAAGTTAGGTTTAGGATATGATCATGAAATACTTATTTAGGTTTGATAACATGGTTCTAAAACTCAGTCAGGTTTAGGCCACAACACTACTTAGTTAGGTTTAGGATACGATCTTGAAATAGTTAGGTTTAGGATAAGATCATGAAATACTTAGGTTTAGGATAAGATCATGAAATACTTAGTTAGGTTTAAGATAAGATCATAAAATACTTAGATAGGTTTAGGATACGATCATGAAATAGTTAGGTTTAGGTTTAAGATAAGATCAAGACATACTTAGGTTTAGGATAAGATCATGAAATACCTCATTAGGTTTAGGATAAGATGTTTCTAAAACTCATTCATCTTTAGGCAGTTAAACTACTGAGTATCTTTAGAAGAGGTTGCGGGTTGTGTTAACTACGGAGCTCTTTGATCCACCCCCTCTCTCCTCCCGCCTTGTTTGGGTGCTTTGCCGCCTTCGCACTTCATGGTTTGTGAATTCATGGATTACATACAAACGGATCTGGTGGGCTATACACCAATTACAGCGCGTTCATTTCCGTC
This sequence comes from Pseudoliparis swirei, assembly GCF_029220125.1. Classification (NCBI taxonomy): domain Eukaryota; kingdom Metazoa; phylum Chordata; class Actinopteri; order Perciformes; family Liparidae; genus Pseudoliparis; species Pseudoliparis swirei. The sequence goes on from NC_079400.1 coordinate 12,470,862, forward strand.
GCTTCTGTGTGAGCCTGTCTGAAACCATCTGGCTGTCGCTGCTCGACAGACTTCTGGATTCCGCGTCTCTTGTCCAACTAAAAGAAAAAAACAGAAGAGGGTGGCGAGGAAGACGAGGCCTTCCTGGCCTTCTGCTCGGAGCGTCAACTGTCTGGGTGAGTGACAGTGTGCAGGTGTACCGTGGCAACGGTCGGGCCCCTGATTAAGACCGAGGGCAATGCCAATGATAGGTGACAGAGGCCCCCGGTAGGATGTGGCGCTCTGGAACCTGTCCCATGATGCCATCTGTTTTCTCGTGAAGACTGAGGGAGAGTGGCAGCCAAGTCTCTTTTACTTCAAAAGTCACCGCCACCACCCACGGCTTTTTTATTATTCTGGTTTCATGGAAACGTTGCAGATTAAGCTCAGCTGCGGTGGACGTTGAGACACGACGATATGCTCCTGTTGCTCTTTTCCGCTGCCATCGTTCACAACATCCACCCGACCTGCGTCAATGAGTGCTGCTTTAAGTACAATATTGACTTGAAATATTGCGGCGGGCTTGTTGCCGGAGTTTCTGGAGAATTTGCATGATTTCATGGGACTAAAAGGAGTGGATCTGATACTGCTTCCACCAAAGGTTGGTTTCGGTCAGGACTGGACAGATAGGACAATAGTCCAGGCAATCTAGACAATTTTAACATTAAAAATGGAAATAAATGCAACAGAATTTATTTGGGCACAGAAGTCGTCTATGAAGTGTCCTTAATAACATACTAAAAGTCCTGGGAAATTACTGTTGCGGAAAAAGGTTAAATATGCAAAAATCCAAGATGGCCGCCATAAATACATAATCTCTTTTATAAGTCCCATCCTCATTTCACAATGTTTATTGCTGAAGGAAATTCATCACATTCCTACACTTTCAAATTCTTCTTCTTTCTTTCTTTAAATCTCTGCATAGATACTGAGCCACAACTTCAATTCATTTTATTTTTAATAATGACTTATTATATGCAAGTAATGAGTGAGTCTGTGTGTGGCGTTCACACAGGGGTCCTGAACCCTCCTCTACTGGATCGAGGAGGGAAGGAGGTCAGGATTAAATTAAATTAGTGTGAGGATACTCGGCTTTGGAAGCCGCTCTCCTCATTAGCATTCAGACACGGTCTACCGGCGGCCTACTTATCACTGTGTGGCGGCGGTTTTTTAAAAGCAGAGCCGTATGAAGGCGTCAGCCTGCATGAAGTACTGCATCTCGTCGCTCTCTCCGAGAAGATCTGGATTCATAACCACGGCTGAAGCGGTTCGGAAAAAACAATCGTGTAGGAAACGGGTCGCGATCGTCGCGATTGAAGCTTCTCGTTTGGCGACTTAAACTCATTTGCAGATGAGGGACATTAAAACCACAAACAGATTGTCGCCGCCATGCTTTCCGGGACTTGACTTGTGGACGCCAGCATACCCCGGCAGGAGAGGAGCCCTGAATGACGTGCATGGAAGAAATATTATTATCATTTCAGAGATAAAGAGCTGAAGTGTGTGTGTGTGTGTGGGGGGGGGGGGGGGGGGGAATGGGCTTGGAGGGGAAAAAAAGCGAGGGCAGGGAGAGTGAATCAAAGGGAGAAAAAACGTGGCCTCATAATGCGTCCTAAAATAGGGCAGGTCACCCGCGCACACACACTCTGCTTCTGGGTACTTGGCTCTGATTTATTTATTTAGTTAGTGGTGGGAAGCGATCCACTGGGCATTAAATAAGGGGAAAGCCCTGTGCCTGAGCCTCGGGCGCTCCTTAAAGGGCCACGGCAGCGGTAACTCGAAATGTAAACCCCCGGTTCCTCACATCATTATCACCAAAGCTGTTTTTTTCCCGGGAGCTTGAACCGTGACCGGCTACAGCGTTGTTTTTTCCGGTGGCTGGAGTGTGTTTCAAAAAGCAAGAAATCGCTGTGAAACCTCGTGATCCGAGTGGTGCAGAGCCCCCGGACGGCGGAGGCCCCCGCGAGGGGTACCGCTCCGAGACCGCGCACAAACGCAATCCGGCCTGATTTGTATCGGATTCGCGGGCCGATGTTTCACATCTCAGGGCTACAACGGGGGGAAAGACGAGCAGGCTGATGGGAAGAAACAAGATAAAAAGCCGCCTATGAAGTGTGTGTATGTGTGTGTATGTGTGCACTAAGTGCAGGAGAGATGAAGGATGCTACTCGACTCGCTGGATGCACATCTCAAAGCTGAATCAAAGGCTGAGAACTGAACCAGCAAAAGCAAAAAAAAGAGGTAGGAAGAGAGGAAGGTGGAAATCAGAGGCCTCCTCGTTCCCTTCCTGTCACCGAGTGGCAGAGTCCTCGACTCGTTAACACTAGAAGTCGTAATGGGGGCAAAAGGCTCGGTCACCACGGGAAACCACATCTTCCACTGGTCATGACCAACGCATTAAAAACACACCTTCTCTTCCTGGAGGTCCGTCACTCACTCAAAGTCAATCTTAATCAGTCGATCCAATCACCAGTCAATGTTCTGCATCTAGTCCTGAATCAAGTCTTAAGTCCAGACATTTAAGACCAAGTCAGGAGCAACAAGTCACCCAGTCAAGTCTATTAGGACCAAGAAGACTCTAAGTCAAGTCCGTCAGGACCAACAAGTCACCAAGTTTTGATAAAACACATGTATTTTCTACAAAAGTCCACATAATTGACATTGTGTGTTTTACAACACATCATGTTGGCCACGTTTCATCATCACATTATGTTTAATGTGTATTTTCACGTCCTGCTGCACACACGTGCAGTAGATAGACACATTATATCATAATCAAACAAAGATTTAGATGAGTAAATGATGGGATCAACCCCGACGATGCGGACCTCCTCCGCGTTAAACTAGCACCTCCTCAGTCTACCTCCTCCCCAGCTACCTGGGATGTTGTGCTGCAGCCAAGAACAACATGAGTAATAATATGGCAACAGAATCGAGGCCGCGCAGCAACAAAAAGAAGAAAAAATAATATAAAAAAATAGTAAAAGGAAAATAGAAATAATCACCCACATGAATTTTTGGATTTCCACATAGACAGCAGGCTTGTATTTCTAGTTATTACATGACAACCCCCGCAGTCGCACCAAAATATAATAACAACCCGGATTTATAGAGCTGTGTAGGTGTATCTTGTCGCAGCCCTATGTGAAAGAGGTCAGAGGCTGACGACTGCAGCACAAATATAGTCCCAAAAAAACTAAACCCCTGTTGTAGTTACTCACGATGAAGTTAAGAGATGTCGATAAAACCGTTATATTAGGGGAAGTAAAAAACACAACTCTCCAAATTGCTATGTGTCTTGCAGCCGAAGATCAGAGGTACACGGCATGTCAGATGTACGGAGAGCTCAGGTTCAAGCTGTGCTTTGATCCCGACACGCAGAGCGCCGCACTCTCTCTCAGCTCCTTAGATTCCACCTGCTCACCAGTGGGTTCAGGTTTAAGGGTTCAACAATTAGCATCGTATGAACGACTCGTTCAAAAAGCCGAGAGGCCCACCGGATGGAAGAGGCAGGGACCGGAGAACCAGGACCAGGACTGCTGTAGTCACATAAGTGGTTTTCTAAAGAGGCGACTCCCCAAAATCATCCACACAATGAGGATCTTCCTGAATCTTGGGCCAGGTGCCTTATTGAAGCTGCAATAATCGGAAGTTTTTTTAATTAAACAACTGTTCAAAGACAATGGCAACTTGATGGCGGTGGCTCGTTGTGACTCACGGATTACCCTGGAGTTTATCTTCGTGATTTTGCGTCTTGCAGCTCATGGTCTGGGTTTTACAGCCTGCAGCTCTGTGGTCTCGGTTCCCCCTCACCGCTCTCATTAACCTCATTTCTATCTGTTTCTCAGAGAAAAAAGCTCAAACTAATCCACTACACGCCACCAGATCCAGATAAAGGGACGGCTAGTTGTGAGAGGCGGCGCCAAAATCGATGGCGGGCGATCGAGCCGACTTAACCAGGCGGGGGACTTGCGTTGGTCGATGGGGACGGCCGTGAGTCAGGATAATGGCCTCCGACACTTGGCGGGTCCGGTCAGCGGGCCTGATGGATGTTCCCGGTATCTCCCGCCATTGACCGGCAGCTGGGATGGTGGTGTGGCCCCGCCCCCGCTGCATTTTTAAATGATTCCAAAGCGGGAAACAACCCGGGTAAGTCCGAAAACAGATAAGACGACTTGAGACGCATCCGACAGCACATTCCTCATCCCCGCTGCACCGGGCCGCGGTGCGTAACGCCTCTTTAGACGGCGGCAACATCATCATGCGGGACGCCGCCGGCAGGTCGGAGACGGCGAAGAGCTGATTTTCTTCGAGGCTCGCGCTTCAGTGTTCATTCAAAGCGGAAAGAAGTGTGCCTTCGAAAATATTGAGCTCTATCTCCATCTATCCTCTCAAATCCCCCTCCCCCCCTTCACTGTATTGGCTTTCTTTTTTAGCACATCTCTGCTTTTTGTTCTTCTCTCACCTTTCATTACTTAACAACTCGTTAGAAAGTAAAACATTGATGTCTTGTCTTTGGGGAGCAAGCTTTTAAAACTTCAAAACCTTCCTGTGAATAACAACATGCGCACACACACACACACACACACACACACACTTACATGTAATATCCAATACGTGATTAGTTCTTTGTAAACTGGAGAGGGGCCCGGTTGGTTTTGATAAGCAGAGTGGGACTTAATGAGTCGCACTTACAAATCGGCCTATTAGTTCAGCAGCATGGATTCACCAGGACATTAGCAGAGTCCAGCTCCTGAGACCCAAACACCGTTTGAACAGTGGACCTGACGGACCGTCGTGCCAGTTTCAGCTCGTTAAGCATCGTGTCTTTAAAAGAAAACTTCACTGTGAGTTCAGGTTTAACCCTTGTGTTGCCTTCGGGTCAATTTGACCCGATTCAATGTTTCACTCTCCTGTCGCCTTCGGGTCAATATGACCCGATTCAATGTTTAACCCTCCTGTTACCTTTATATTTACTAACATATTTTACCCTTGAGGTCAATATGACCCCAGTTATTAAAATCTCCAGAAAATTATTAGAATTAATATTGTTTTCCAAGTTTAAGTGTGAGGTACTTTATGTTTGTTTGTTGACTCCCGAAAGAACACCGACATTAAACATTGAATCGGGTCAAATTGACCCGAAGGCGACAGGAGGGTTAAATATTGAATCGGGTCAAAATGACCCGAAGGCAACACAAGGGTTAAGTAAAACTAATTAGTTTGGGTTAGGTTGACGTTAACTTGACTAACGGCCCACTAATTCACTCAAGTGAATATTGAAAATGCTAACTAAGGTGACTAACGCCTCACATGAATACTGTGACGGCTTCCGGGCCGTCACCCGTGGGTTTCCCCCCAAAGCACCAAGGAGTCGCCAACAACGAGGTATTCGGGAACATGCTTTATTTAATTTGCACTTCACTCAGCAGACCGCACGACTCACTCTCCTTCTCCACTCTCAACTGCTCCTTTTTAAGAGAGCAGCGTCGGCTGCTGACTGATTGTCAATCAGCCAGAGCAGCTGACTGATTACCAAACAGCCAGCAGCCGGGGCCAAATTGGAGACTCTACCCCCACAGCTGCCACAAATACCGAGTGTAATTCACTCTTGTGACTAACAATTTAAGAGATTAACAATATTAACGACTCACGTGACTCATAACATAAGAGGGTAACGATATTAACGACTCACTTGACTAACAACTTAAGAGACTTACGATATTAACGACTTACGTGACTAATGATTCTAACAAAAGATTCACGTGACTAAATGTCAACGTTCACTTCATTGCACACATGAAACAGCGTTGACCTGGGTGAAAGTCCTGAGTTTGTTTGACCCATCCATCCAACTCACCCTCCCACCTGCCCCACTTGGGACCGTTTCACTCTTTCTCACTCTCCACACTAAGTCAGTTGCACCGACCGTCTAAGAATGACCCCGATAGGTTTCCATCGGTGCGTCATTATCAGACGGGTCGAATATGTTAGCGCTATGGTCGGAGCCAGAGACTCGCTGTCTTTTAGAGAGGCCGATGACAATCTGCCAGGTTGCGTCATTGCCCCATTGGCGATGGGCGGGGCCTCGCCGGCTCAGCATACCTCCAGCTGGAATTAAAAAGGCAGTGGGGGAACTCATTGAGTCAAGTCCTCACCTTCAACATCACGTCTCCTGAGCACTTTCTCTCCGGTAAATGTCAACAGGCCCCTGACCCAACCAGCGCTGTTGAATATTAAAAACAAGTGATGCTTGTTTGGAAAACAAACTACATGGAACCAATGACACGTCAATGATCTTCAACCCTCTGGAGTCCATGGAGGAGCCGGCGCGACATTCTAGAAAAACGGACTAAAAGATATGGTAAATATTTGTTTTAAAAAAACAAAAAAATGGTTGTATTGTCAATTTCTTAAATTGCATACATCCCATGAAGCTTCATCTGAAGTATGAAGTCAGAACTTTTACTCAAAAAACAATATTACAACATTTGGTTATAGACAAGTATAACTTGTCTCTACTAATGTATTCACCACTTCACTTTTGTGAACCTAAGGCTTTAGTACAACAATCTCCATCACCAAAACCGTTCGTCCACATGAGTAAAGCTATGTTTTTACAAGAGATGTGAAGAACTTTACTAAATCGAACTTCAACTTTTCTGCTTCAAGGCCAAATGTCCTCTTTACGCTGTGCCTAAAGACAATGGTGCATCATTATATAGAGAGCTGAGATTGTTCTGCCTTTTCTGATGTACAACACATCGCTATGTATCAAATGCAAGTGCCTTTTAAAAGGTGAATTGAAGTAACACACACACACACAAACACAAGCCTTGGGGAAATACAGTTCTGCTCCTGTAGATTTGATCATTACTTTTTTTTCTTTATTTTTCTAACTTACTCACACACACACACAAACACACAATCTCTCTCCTATTTCGATGTACCATTAGCAGTTGGTGCCTTATGTCTCCTATCCACTAGTGTCATCAAATCCTAAAATATGCACACGGTTTGCACACGGCGGAGTGTGTTTTTACACCTGTGTGCGTTTGACGTACGGCGTGTGTACAGACGCGTGTTCTCACACCCCTTCCTCAGCCACATTATCACCTCGGTCTCTGCGGCTCCAGAGCGCCTGAAACTTGCAGCTTTAATGTATATGTTATCGGTGTGCGAGAGGAGCAGCGTTATACTGCCAAGGCATTTATCCCTGCACCAGTTGGCCTCCGCACCAACCACCAGCAAGCTGTCAGTCAGCTCTTCACACTCACACACATACAGCAGAATCATACACTGACACTCTCGCTCAGCAGATGTGTGCAACGCTGCTCTCCAGGGCAACTGCTGTAACTGCCTCATCTCTTTCCCGCTGTAACCGTCTCTTTCTTGCTTTAACCGTCTCTTTCCCACTGTAATCGCCTCTTTCCCGCTGTAACCGTCTCTTTCCTCCTGTAACCGTCTCTTTCCTACTGTAACCGTCTCTTTCCTGCTGTAACCGTCTCTTTCTTGCTGTAACCGTCTCTTTCCCGCTGTAATCGCCTCTTTCCCGCTGTAACCGCCTCTTTCCCGCTGTAACCGTCTATTTCCTGCTGTAACCATCTCTTTCCCGCTGTAACCGCCTCTTTCCCGCTGTAACCGCCTCTTTCCCGCTGTAACCGTCTATTTCCTGCTGTAACCATCTCTTTCCAGCTGTAACCGTCTATTTCCTGCTGTAACCATCTCTTTCCCGCTGTAACCGCCTCTTTCCCGCTGTAACCGTCTCTTTCCTACTGTAACCGTCTCTTTCCAACTGTAACCATCTCTTTCCTGCTGTAACCGTCTCTTTCCTACTGTAACCATCTCTTTCCCGCTGTAACCGTCTCTTTCCTACTGTAACCGTCTCTTTCCCACTGTAACCGTCTCTTTCTTGCTGTAACCGTCTCTTTCCCGCTGTAACCGCCTCTTTCCCGCTGTAACCGCCTCTTTCCCACTGTAATCGCCTCTTTCCCGCTGTAACCGTCTCTTTCCTACTGTAATCGCCTCTTTCCCACTGTAATCGCCTCTTTCCCACTGTAACCGTCTCTTTCCTGCTGTAACCGTCTCTTTCACGCTGTAACCGTCTATTTCCTGCTGTAACCATCTCTTTCCTGCTGTAACCGCCTCTTTCCCGCTGTAACCATCTCTTTCCTGCTGTAACCATCTCTTTCCCGCTGTAACCGTCTCTTTCCTACTGTAACCGTCTCTTTCCAACTGTAACTATCTCTTTCCCGCTGTAACCGTCTCTTTCCTACTGTAACCGTCTCTTTCCCACTGTAACCGCCTCTTTCCCGCTGTAACCGCCTCTTTCCCACTGTAATCGCCTCTTTCCCGCTGTAACCGTCTCTTTCCTGCTTTAACCGTCTCTTTCCTACTGTAATCGCCTCTTTCCCACTGTAATCGCCTCTTTCCCGCTGTAACCATCTCTTTCCTGCTGTAACCGTCTCTTTCCTACTGTAACCGTCTCTTTCCCGCTCTTACCGTCTCTTTCCTGCTGTAACCGTCTCTTTCCCGCTGTAACCGCCTCTTTCCCACTGAAACCGTCTCTTTCCTGCTGTAACCGCCTCTTTCCCGCAGTAACCATCTCTTTCCCGCTGTAACCGCCTCTTTCCTACTGTAACCGTCTCTTTCCCGCTGTAACCGTCTCTTTCCCGCTGTAACCGTCTCTTTCCTGCTGTAACCGTCTCTTTCCCGCTGTAACCGCCTCTTTCCCGCAGTAACCATCTCTTTCCTGCTATAACCATCTCTTTCCCGCTGTAACCGCCTCTTTCCCGCTGTAACCATCTCTTTCCTACTGTAACCATCTCTTTCCCGCTGTAACCATCTCTTTCCTGCTGTAACCGTCTCTTTCCTACTGTAACCGTCTCTTTCCCGCTGTAACCGTCTCTTTCCCGCTGTAACCGTCTCTTTCCTGCTGTAACCGTCTCTTTCCTACTGTAGCCGTCTCTTTCCCGCTGTAACCGTCTCTTTCCCGCTGTAACTGTCTCTTTCCCGCTGTAACCGCCTCTTTCCCGCAGTAACCATCTCTTTCCTGCTGTAACCGTCTCTTTCCCGCTGTAACCGCCTCTTTCCCGCTGTAACCGTCTCTCTCCTGCTGTAACCGTCTGTATCACATTGTGTGTTTCACAACTGAAAAGTCTTGCGTGAACCTTCGCCCTGACAAAAGCATTAACACTGTGGCTAAATACAAATGATGTTTACCACTAAAATCTGTATGTTCTGCTACTGGGGGTCCAGAATCCTCCATTAATCCACATGTTTCCTCCCTCTTTGACAAAAGGAATACGGAGCTCGATCCCTTCCCGAGAATTCAGGATCATCAAAGTTATCACCGAGGATATAAATCCGTGTTTACAACCGAGGCCGACTTCCCCCCCCCCCCGACTTGTTTGGTCTCCGTTGTGTCGGATCATGGATTAGTCTCTAAACAGGGATTATAGAGTGGGTAGTAAAGATGATTAAAGACTCCTCCAATATTCTGCCTTTGGGGGACACATGGTGAGGAAGGGAAAGCGAGCCGGAGAGATAGAGAGCTCACGGAGAGACGGGTTGTATTTCAATGCCAGCTCGTTCATATTGTTGACTGCCGATGGCCCGAGAGAGTAAATCAGGGCGGATAGCCGATGTAGATCCTCGTGTAACAAAAGACCAGCTCTCTTTCTTGTTTTTTTCTTCTTAACTTTATTCATTTAAAGAATTTATAATATATGCATATATTTATATATATATATATATAATATATATATATTATATATATATATATATATACTGTATACAGTGGGGTACGGAAAGTATTCAGACCCCTTTAAATGTTTCACTCTTTGTTTCATTGCAGCCATTTGCACAAATATTTGCTAATAATACTTATGACCATGTGATACTTCAGTTTTTCTTTTTGAATAAATTTGCAAAAATTTCTACATTTCTGTTTTTTTTCTGTCAAGATGGGGTGCTCAGTGACATTAATGAGAAATAAAATTAACTTTGTTTTATTTAGCAAATGGCTGCAATGAAACAAAGATTGAACAATTTAAAGGGGTCTGAATACTTTCCGTACCCACTGTATACAAACATATAATATATATATATGTGTATGTATATATGTATATATACACACATATATACATATGTGTGTATATATGTGTATATATACACACACATATATACATATGTGTGTATATATATATGTATATATATACACACACATATATGTATACATGTCTAGGAAGGTGAGGGTTCAGTGCACTTGTGTCCCTTTTGCAACACAACTACTTCAGTAAATGATGAACAGTGTTGCTATTTAAGTGTAACTTAAAACTACAGTGCATTACAACCAGCGTATGAGGACAGACAAAATGACAAAAAATCCCATCATTCCATTTTCTCTTCATGTCACGTACAAACAGTTGTGGAGGACATTATTTCTATTTTGATTGCATTAAAACCTGCTCTTTGTAAAAAAAAGAAAACAAAGCTTGGCGGCCCATCAAGGTGAAAGCGAAAAGGTCGCTGCGCACCTCGGCCAACAAGCAACAAACATTCCTCTTTGTGAGGACGCTAGAGCCGATGAAAATGGGAGTAAACATACACTTCCGAGAACACGGAGGCCTCATGTGCCTCAGCAATCAATGCGTCACTGCCTTCTTTTTTATCTACATCTCTCTCTCTGATGTCTGTTTGCATGTCTCGGGTTGAATGGGCGCCCATTTAAAAATCTTGAACCGGAGCCCATCGATGCAACGCCATGTGGAATAAACGCCGTGCATCCAGGAAAGTGGATTTGTCTTGTGTTGCACTGGCAGCCCTGTTTCTCTTTGCACTTGTTTTCAACCAAATAAGGGCGTAAGTCCTCGTAATGGATTAAACCACATATTTTGGGACTTATTATTATTTCTCACAATGAGGTCCTTTGGGTAGACGGCTAGATGTATGCTCACAGTGAACTGCTGCAGGAAGCGTGCTCAATTGGGTGAAAGAGGATTATGCTAAGCCTGGCCAGGGGAGGAAATAAAGATATTATCACACTATGTCTAGTCTATTGAAATACTCTTACCACAAGGAAAGCACACGCATGTCTTCACAATGCAAGCCTGTTGGACTACACATGCTCGTGGTATTGGGTGGGACCAGATCTTTTACTGAAATGAAAAGGACCGCTTCATTCCTCATGTGTATGTAGTGTGGCTTCTTCTTCTGATGGTTTTTTTCTGTTTTCTATTTCTCAACATGTAAATAATGTACAATATGTATTTTTTAACGTATATTACATGTTTTTATTTAAAGACAAACATTTTGTAATGGTCATTTTTAATTGGCACACACCCCGTGAAGCTTCATCTGCAGTACAAAGTCATTTCTTCGTACCATTTTGATCATCTTGGTGAATGATGTGACAGAACACATCATTTCTACTCAAAAAACGATAATCCAAAATTTGGTTTTAGACATTTACTTCCATATTTACCATTGTATTCATGTATTTCGCTGCTTTTGTGAACCCAAGTTCGTCCACATGAGTAAAGGTGTGTTTTCACAAGAGATATGAAGAATAAAAAAAAATACTTACATTTTCAGCTTTAGGGCCAAATTATCTCTTTACACGTGTGCCTGAGGACACTTATGCCTCATTATATAGAGCTGAGATTGATCTGCAATTGTTTTAATGTAAAACACCTGGGTATGTGTCATATGCAAAGTGCCTTTCTATAAGGTAAATTTAAGAAAGTGTGTAAAATCGAGAAAATTACCCCAGACCTGTTAATAGCATAAGGCTGAAGATTTAGCGCCATCAACCGTTTATCTCCAAACTCTATTCACTAAACGGCAGTAGATTTGGATTTATTGATTTGGTTGGAAACCTGGCGATGTAGATATATTTAAACATGACGAGGTGCACATAGTCTCAATTATTGTTCATGTTCAGTTATAATCTTTAACGATGCATCTTCAGAGCCTTTCATGAAAAAAAAACCGAAATGTGGCCTCTCGCTTCCTCCGCCTGGTGCAGAACGGTGGTAATCACGGCGGTGTCGGACGCACCCGTGCCGCTCGGCAGATTCCCCGCGCTCCGATCACATCCCATTGACAAGCGGCAGACGGGAGTCACGGAGACGAAGGAGGCGATCCGCGAAGAATTAAACCATCGGAATGACTGAACGAGCGGCACCTCGGTGCTGCGGCGGCGGCCACGAATGAGCTTTTTTTATTACGTGCTCTCAACCGTTCCATTCCTCTTTGTTCCAAGAAGAAGAAAATTGCCTCTTTAGATCAACAACCTTGATAAAGTCAACGGGCTTGTTGACGATGCCCTCGAATTGAATGGCCAATTACGGCACGGAGGGGCCACTGAGTGGCTCTGAAATCTAAAAGTAGTTCATTCATACGTTCTGTCTCGTTCATTTAATGTGTAGTGACTCTGTAACGCTGCTCATCTGGTCACATGACGTATATTGCTTCTGGGGAGAGGGATCCTCCTCTTGCTCTCCTGAAGGATTCTTCACCTTTTTTCCTTGAAAGGTTTTTTTTCTATTTCTTGGGAGTTGTTCCTGATCCGATGTGAGGTCAAAGGTCAGGGATGACGTATGTGTACAGATTATAAAGCAATCTGAGGGGAGTTTGTAATTTGTGATATTGGGCGATATAAATTAAACTGATTTGAATTGTTTGATTATAAAGTCTGAACCAGTATGTTTTACTTCAACAATGGATATAACGATATAACTTGTTAAATGTAAAATGTCCGCGGGAACAGTGCTCGAGTTAAACAGGCGGGGCCCATTAAGGGTTGTTATTTATTTTCATATCGTTCTGCTGTTGAGGCTCCTCTACTTCCAATCCGAGAGTCGACGGTATAATATAACTTCCTGTGCTCTGCAAGGTAATGTTACCATTTTTTTTGTCAATGGAGTCCGGTGGCTTCAAAAGGAAACATGGACGCCGTGGAGACAGTGAACTGAAGAAGCCTTTAATTCAATTCAATTCAGTTCATTTTGGAAAGCCCAAAATCACAAATTACAAATTTGCCTCAGAGGGCTTTACAGTCTGCACACATACGACATCCCTGACCTTTGACCTCACATCGGATCAGGAACAACTCACAAGAAATAGAAAATAAACCTTTCACGGGGTATATATCTCTCTCTCTGACAGAAGCAGATATATCACTTCACAGGACAAAGGATCGAACCATTAAAAAACATCGAGTCATTCCAAAAGTGTGGACGACCAGCGCTGGCGTTGGCATTATTCATAAGCTAATTGATTGGCTTAATTTGGCGGCCTGCGTCACGGCCTTTTTGAGAGTTTCTTATTGAAAACCCCCTGAAAAGGAACGCCGAGGGAGTCGACCTTTTACACAAAGGGACACACAGAGCATCGGAGTGGTGAACATGACACATCGTGCTGGGCAAATGTATATTTTTAGGCCCCGACCATTATTTGCTGTATTTAAAAAAGAAATGACCCCGCGTCCTCTGGGGATCCATAAATGTTTTTCTCGTCGTCAACACAAACAAATGCGTATCTCTCGTAACTTTGAGTGTCAGATAAGAGCGGTGCGCTACATCTGGATCTCCCAAATCAGGTATTTTTATAATTCAATATTGCAAATCTCTTATAAAGCGAGTGGTTCACACCCATCAGAGGCCATGGTGACACGAGGTGAGTCGTCTCGACACGCTCTCGCTTTAACTGGGGGGGAGAAAAGACACGCTTTCTCATTTCCAGGTGAAAAATGACATTATGGAATCACGCAGCGTGTTCTGCAGGGGCCGCAGGAAGTGAGCCTGATGCATGTACATCGTTAGCTCCCCTTCAGGTAAAGCTGTCCAACGCGCGGACACGCTCGTCGAAGCCGTCGGCGGCGTCGACAAATCAAAACAAAGTGGTTTTTTTCCAAAAAGCACAAATGGCGTTCATGTCGGATCACGTGGCGTCGAAACCTCCGTCTCCTTCCTCGCTCTTAGACGTGATGGTTCCTCTAATGGAACGACGGGAAGCGGCTCCGGTGCCAATACTCCGGGGGGGGGAGAGACATTCGGGATATATGTAACGCCCTTGAAACAGATCAGATTAACACCGATGCCTGAGGGGCGGGGGAGAGGGGGGGAGAGGGGCGGGGGGTATTTTCAGGGAACCATGAGGATGCGTACCATTACGAATTGGAAAGTAAAGAGTAAGTTATGATGGGCCCCTCGCGCTCGATGGAAATCAGGACTGGAATGCGATGGATCAATTTTACGATATTTAATGGCAAGAAGTTTAGACAATCAAAGCTCACGGTCGTGGGTTTGTGGTGATCCAGGCTCCACAGCTACGAGCTAAAGCGAGCAGGTGTTGCTGTCTGACCGGGTCATGACGAAAGAGCGACTGCCCCCAGCACAAAGAGATATTAGTCGTCAGCAGCCAATCAGCTGTCCTCACAAGTTCGTCCTTTGTTATTCAGTCCTGCAACACCTCCTCGTTGGCTAAAGGTTCGCTATCAAAATGGAGAGGTCAAACGTCACGACCCCGGGTCACAACGTCACTTCCGGTCAGACTACTAAAAAAGTCCCTTCACAATAAAAGTCCAGTATGTTATTCTCCGGATTAAAATAACGTCACAGGCTTCAACCGGCTTCGACATTTCTGAAATACTAACTCATCACCATGCAACATACATATAAACATACATATAAACATCACCTCTTGCCATTCACATTTTAACATCACATACAATCAATACAGTAAACAGAGTCTTTCCCTAATGCTCTTCAATAAATTCACAATACAGTCAGAATAATATTCTCCCGAATATTTCCGATTATAATATCTTTTATATGTATTAATTTAAAGCGTAAGACTTCCTCTGTACATGTGCAAAATCAAAATAAACTATTATGAAAAATCCCTGTCCCGTCACCGTCAGCCCCGTTGTAAAGACATAGCACGCCGTGTCAGACGATGTTCACCGCGGATGCGAGATACGGGGAGGGGGGGCGGTTACATTATTTAGTTGGAAACCATCTTTTTGATGTTTTCGAGCAAATGTATTGCACTTTAGTTTCATGTTAGGACAGTAGCTCTGCACAACCTTGTCTCCTTTGCAGCAAGTTCCCTAGAACTTGAACGCCCCTCAAATAACGACTCGTAGTATAAGAAGCGGACGCATTCACGGTGGCGTCGCCCGTTGGTTTGTGGACAGCTGTTATGAAGCCTCGAGTTTGGCGATTTTGCCGTCGCCATGTTGGCTATTTTGCAACTGATGAACGGAAGTTAGTCGAATTGGATTGTGAAGGAGTCACATAGTGACGCCAGATAAGGCTCTGGTTACGGCAGTGAACAGTCAATCACAGTAAGCCCCGCCCCTAAAGCGTCCCCTGCTTTATGGTCTGTGTGACTCTAAATGACCATGATGTACTAAATGATGACATCATGCTGTATAGAAGAAGACTTGACACGAGATATCGTGAAATAAACTTGTGTTTACAATGTTTACTGAGGGAACACATCAAGAGAGAAGTCATTTTCTCATAGACTTCTGTACAACTTGTTTTTGCAACCGGACGACTCGCCCCCTGGTGGCCATTAGAGAGAATGCACATTTTAAGACACTTACATTAGCGGCAGATTGCTGCCTGACATGTTTAAAAGAGGTCCGGTCAAAGTTAAAGCAGCAGTGGCTAAGACATCCTGACCTTTGACCACCACATTTTAAATCAGTCCATCATTCAGCGCAAATGCACATTTGTGCCAAATTTGAAGATTCTCGCTCTTCCTTTCCTGAGATACCTCGTTCCCACGAGAATAAAACGGACGAACATACAGACAACTAGAACACATTGTTCCTTTCGCTGCAGCTGCTGTCGGCACGGAGGCATCACCGTGCCATCTTTACACGGGAGCACTGCAGACTCCATCCAACCTCGCCAACTGCATAGTCAGATAACGGTTGTGCGTGCTCTTCTTTCCTCTCTGTCCAGGAATTACTCTCCATCAAACAGGCACGGACTGAGCTTCACCACGTCCAACACCGATGTATTTTGATGAAAACCTCTGAGCTTCCCCGACTTTGCCTCCAACCAAACCGTCTGTCCACACTAAAAGACACGCAAGGAAACATCATTTATACCCGTCGACGAGTATCATCTGCTTACGTAAGAGAGGCGGCGGGAGATTACCAGTGTCTGTGTGTGTGTGTGTGTGTGTGAGCGACGGCTTGTGTTTCCTCTGTGTAATTAGATAAGGCCGTGTTTCTATGTACACTTCTGCATTGCTCACGCTCTGCGTCTCCTTCCCCCCTCAGTCTCTGCGGTTTGTTTTTCTTTTTTTCCTTTCCTTCTGCCTTCGTGTCCTCGGGCTATGAGATAAGCAGCTGAAACTTTTCTGGAGCCGAAGCAGTGGAGAGAGAGAAGAGGAATGAGAGATCGCCCTGCAAACCCCTCTCCCCGTAATGCCCCGCCGGCTCGTTCTTTAGCTGTAATCATGTATGAGATACGTGGCTCCGTCCAGGACCGCGGAAATATGACAAATCGTTGCTTTTCGCAGACATTGTGACAACACTCGTCTCCAGATGAGCGTCACATCCTCTGGAGCTTTGCTCAGCTCCTGTTGGGCCGTGAACCTGTGGTTGAGTTTAAAGGTTTGGATTGTGGTTTGTGCAGTGTGAAAAGCTTGAGCAATTTCCCGTAGGACCCCGCGGTAGCTTGTAGGTTTATATACTAGTACTTCTAATTTACTTTGACAAATACATTTAGGAGGAAAATGAAATTCCTCCCTGGATAACTGAATTTGTTTTCTTTTAAAGTGTTCTTAGAGCACAGAGAATCTACTGGGAGGAGTTTGGGGGAGCAGGTTTGGGTTAATACTGCCTCCTGTGGTTACTCACACACACTGCATTAAGCTGAGCATCATGTTTTTGGTTAAATACTAAATATTCTATACTCATTCCAACTTTAGTGACAACAAACTTCCGAAAGTACTTGAGATGATCTGGGAATAATATGATCATAAAGGTTGTATGGTTGGTAGGTTTACTTTATATTTGCTACTTTTAGCTCCCAACAGCAACATGTCGGTTGCCTAAAGAGTGATATTCAATTCAATTCAGTTTATTTGTATAGCCCAATTTCACAAATTACACATTTGTCTCAGAGTGCTTTACAATCTGTACACATAGACATCCCTGCCCCAAAACCTCACATCGGATGAGGAAAAACTCCCAAATAACCCTTCAGGGGGAAAAAAGGGAAGAAACCTTCAGGAGAGCAACAGAGGAGGATCCCTCTCCAGGATGGACAGGTGCAATAGATGTAATGTGTACAGTGCAAAACAAACTAAATAGTGACAAATGGCTTCCAAATTGGAAATAAAAAATATATAAAACTGCAGGTCACAAACCAATGACAGAATTTCCGGGATATGCCGGTAAGTACGGCCGAACAATTTACTCACCGATATATTTACCGGGAGTGTATTATTATTGTGTCAGTGGTTGTAATTGTAGTCGTACAGGTCACCTTGGTTTGCGCTTCTAAATAAATAGACATGGGCCTCTGAGGCAAATTATTTATTTGTGTTATCCGGCTGTACAAAATAAACTGAAGTGAATTGGATATTTTTTTCCAGCCTGTCTGACTGCTTAAACATCTGGAGCAGCTCAGTGGTCCCAGGTGTTTGAACTCCTGGGAGCCGGTGAGCAATATTCTCACCCACACCCGGTCAGCGGGCCTACACTTCAAACTACGACGTCTTTTCAAAATAAACTTGGAACACAACTAAACTACTGGCTCAGGCTTTAGAAACGATCGTGGTGGTTCGGGCTCCAACAAGTACGCTCGCTACTTTAAATAAGTCGTAACGTTAGCTTCCCGCTGGACGTGAACGCGCCTCCTGGGAGAAAGTCTGTTTGTTTCACCGCGCAATGCTATTGGACGAGTTGCATTAAGACATAATCTGGCTGGCATATAACCGATTGGCCAAATGGGTCTCATCTGAACATCCTCTGTGTGTGTGGCCGTGCGTGACCATGAGCGCCGAGGGAATCTTAGCAACTCCTCTTCCTCCTCAATCTGCTTCGGCCACTGCTGCAAGGTCCCTAAATGTCATGAGCGCTCGCTGTGAAATTGCAATTAAGAACGTGATAAATAAGTGATGGAGACATGGGCCCGGATGGACGGAGGGACGCCCGGCTAATTACGCTTTTACGATCAATTAGCGAGAGGAGTCGTTCCGCGCAGAGCGACACAGGGACTTTTTTTTTAAACAATCATTCCTCTTTTTTTCTTTTTTCCCAGACGTTGAGGGAGTGCGAGCATGCGTTTTCTTCCTCGAGGAGACTGCCCCCGCCCCCACCCCTCCGCTCAACGCTCCCCACTGGCGTGCACCTCCAGCCCGTTTGCCGTGGGAAAGGGCGGCAAGGTTCACCGAGCAAGGCTTAAAAGTGGCTGAACGAGTTCCCCCCGCGGTGCTATTTTTTCTTCTCCATGCCGTTTACGCAGTAGCGGGCAAACGACGAGAGCCAGAACGAGAAAAGAAATACGGGGGCTGTAATGCGTTTCAGCTGAAAACCAGATCATGGACACTAAGAGGAGAAATGGCTGACTCGGTAAGATCTGAGGTGGAGACTCATTCCTGTCTCCTCCCGTCATTAGCGGCGGATTGCCGCAGATTCTTCCCTCATTGTTTAAATCACCAACAAAACAGAACAAATGACATCCCTCCGCCCCTTTTCTATCTGTCTTTAAGTCTAAAATGTCCCCTCCTGGCCACCGTCCTCCACGTCTTCGGAAAACTCGTAGAAAGACGGGGCCGAACGGGGCGTGCGGGGAGACGTAATGAGTGTGACAGACCGGCGTCTATGATCAGGCTAATTGTAATAAGGCATATTCCCCTTTTAAAAAATAGATGAGGAGTAATGAGGCGCGGACACAAGAGGACGGGAGCGAGTGTAATGGGGCACTCAATACGGCGACATGCTGTCCTTAGTGGCACGGGGCGCTCGGCGGTCGAGGGGCCGGCCATCGGAGCATCTCGGCCATTGACACACACGGCCACCGTGACTCGGAGTTTCCGGGGGTTGTAACGTAACAGCAACGCTCAGCCATACATGTGACACAGCGGGGCAGAGATCATGTGTTCATTAGCGTGTGTGTGTGCATGTATGTGTGCGCGTGCGTCCGTCCTTCTGTCCACGGCGAATCTCTCTCGCTACTGAACCCGACAGTCTCGTGTTTTTGGGGCTCATGCATGATTTTTGTGCTCTTGTTCCTGATGCATTTGTTCGACTGTCTGCAGCTAACGGCTAACCACACAGCAGCTAAATACAGTTTATTCACCCACAATGCAAAGCGCCAAGAAACTGTTGGGAGTCAATACTGTATCTCTGAGAAGTTACAGATTTAATAAAGGGTGAAACTGAAAACCTTTTATTTATTCATTCTTTAACAAAGGGATGATTTACTATCACGCCGTATTTATTTGAATGCAGATATCATGAGCATATCAAACTGAGCCCTGTATCATTAATCAAACTGAATCCTCTATATTGTTAAACCTCTAATGTGCTCGCATTCATATTTTATGTTCCTTTCTACTATTTGACTGGATAAAAGTTCGAGCCTCGGGGAGTCCGCTTTAACGTCTAAGCCTCGGTCTGTCTGTCGATATTTCTATTACCGCTCTACTTCTAATGTTCATTCCTTTGCAAGAAGTCGGTGGAAAAAATATGAAAAAAAAATATCTATATATTGTTAAAATATGTTTTCATAAATGTGTTTTGAAATTGGATGAAAACACAGAAACGCGATGTACTGTAGACGTGATTAACTTTGTACACAACACAGACACACAGTGCAGCAGGACATCTTGATCTCTGACCTCTGCCTGTGATTGCGATCAGACAAAACAACACAACACGTTGTGCTCTCCATCGCTGGAGAACTCGGAGCCAGTGAATATAAATCCAAGCCGAAAACCCTTTTGCCAAGGCCAATTACCCGACCCGGCATCCGACTGCCTAATTATCTCAAATTAGCTGAGTCAGCGGATCGAGACACACATTAGTTGTTATCAAAATCATGCAGCAGTGCCGAATATTAAAAGTTGCTGCTAACGTTAATTCAAAGCGAGCGGTTTTCAAGTCAATTTCAGTGTGCAGGGGAGGAACACGGGAGGAACAAGCGCGCCCTAGTTTCCTATATCCTCGTTAATGATGGTTTAAACATGCCGATGAGTTTTTGGATGATATATATGCCGTGATGTTGGTGCACACGCTTTGCACGAAATCCGCCGATTGAATTGACGTTATCAGAGTCTCGTGGAGCTGTCAATCACAAGTTAGCCCCGCCCTCAACAAACCCTGCTTTATGGTCTTTGTGACTCGAAACAAATCATTCTTTACTAAATGAACATCGTGCTGTATTGAAGACTTAAAACTAGAGAATGAGACTATAGACATAAAAAGTAATTTTCTCATAGACTTCTATACAATCGTACTTATCTTAGCAACCGGAGGAGTCGCCCCCCGATGGCCATTAACGAGAATACATTAACGAGGTTGCCGCCTGGTTGCTGGGCAACAGCCATATAGGCGTGGCCATTCACATGAGTGTAGTTAAAACGAGGATTAAGTGTGACGGGTGTTCTCCGTGCAAGGGGGTGTGTCGGGGGTCTTGTAAACACTCCCGAAACAAAAAACCCAGACTCGACCATTTATATTTATGCAGGTTTCTAGCGAACATTAGATCATACATCTAACAACTTAATGTCTCAAAGTGACCCAGATTAATAAATATTGTTTCCATGTAGACGGGCACATCCATGAGTACCCTTCCGCACCAGCAAATACATCTGACTGTTGGGTGACTATGGGTCAGTGGTTAGCAGGTCCGTCTTTCAATCGGGGGGTTCGTGGTTCAATCCCCGCCGTAGTCGATGTGTCCTTGAGCAAGACACTTAACCCTGAGTTGCTATGTCTACGGTGTATGAACGTAACATGATTGTAAGCATTAAGCTAAATGCCAAGTAATGTAAATAGGGGCACGTTGTCATTCCAACACTGTAATACCGCCATTAAACAATAAATTCTAACTATTATCAGTAAATAGAGGCAAGAAGAATGGTAAATGTGAACAGATGTCTGATGTGTAGAGATTGTAACTGAGGCAAATTTGTGATATTGGGCTCCATAAAGTAAAGTGAATTCAATTGAGCTGGAATTCAATTCAATTCAGTTTATTTGTATAGCCCAATTTCACAAATTACAAATTTGTCTCGGAGTGCTTTACAATCTGTACACATAGACATCCCTGCCCCAAAACCTCGCATCGGATCAGGAAAAACTCCCAAATAACCCTTCAGGGGGAAAAAAGGGAAGAAACCTTCAGGAGAGCAACAGAGGAGGATCCCTCTCCAGGATGGACAGGTGCAATAGATGTAATGTGTACAGAAGGACAGATTTAAAGTTAAAATACATTCAACTAGAACGGGCACTCGGTAGAGCGCATACCTTCGCATATCCCAAGATTGGGCATTGAATTATGAACATGTTGGCATTAGTTGCATGCCAATTGGATCCAAATTGACCGTGCTATGGTAAAAATAAGATTTTGACCTTTTCATGACCTTGACCTTTGACCCGATTGATCCCAAAATCTAATCAAATGGTCCCCGGATAATAACCAATCATCCCATCGAATTTCATGCGATTCGGTTTCATACATTTTGTGTTATGCGAATAACACGCATACAAATGAATAAATAAATAAATAAATACACGGCGATCAAAACATAACCTTCCGCATTTTCAATGCGAAGGTAATGAATATGACAGAGTGTATGAATAGTTCATGAATAGACGCATGAATGTGTGAGTGTCGTCTCTTCTTCCTGGCGGTGTTCGAGCGCTCTGTGGTATATGGTAAATGTGCTCTTTGGTATATGGTAAATGTGCTCTGTGGTATATGGTAAATGTGCTCTTTGGTATATGGTAAATGTACTCTGTGGTATATGGTAAATGTGCTCTTTGGTATATGGTAAATGTGCCCTGTGGTATATGGTAAATGTGCTCTGTGGTATATGGCAAATGTGCTCTTTGGTATATGGTAAATGTGCTCTTTGGTATATGGTAAATGTGCCCTGTGGTATTTGGTAAATGTGCCCTGTGGTATATGGTAAATGTGCTCTTTGGTATATGGTAAATGTGCTCTGTGGTGGGGAGCTCCTCATGCAGCCATGTTACACATCAGTCAAGCCCTCAGCGTGGGCTCAGGAGAAAAAACCAAGAGATGAGTTAGTGGAGGACGAGGAGGTCGAGTGGAAAAGGAGGAGGAGGGGCTGATGGAGTAGTGGGGATGAAACATCTGCACGGGATGGGAGATGACAGAGCAAAGCCGACGTGACGGAGGCGAGGCCATCTGTGGGAGATAAGAGACGGAAAGGGGGGGAGGCGACGGGGTGCTGGTCTGTCAGGTGGAAACAAACGGCGAACACGCGATGTGCTACTGAAGTCAGGTAGATTAAATAAACCCTGAGACGGCTGACGTTCGCGGCTTGTTGAACTGAGCCGATGATTTGGGTGACCTTTTGGGCTGGAAGTCCTCTTTTCGCTTAAAGAGATTTCGTAAGACTTCACAAATTGTCAATCCCTCCCACTTATCCGTGGATTTCCGATAGCATCGAGCCACGCCATAGCATTGGCTCCAGTCGTTCCAGGCAGCAACCTCCGGTTCTGCCGAGTGAAGCGAAATAGCCCTAAAACATGCATTCTCTCTATTTGCCAGCAGGGGGCAACTCTCATGGTTGCAAAAATAAGTCTGATTCCAAAGAAGATCTATTGGGACGTTGGTTCCATTGAATTCAGATTTTAGCCAGGTGGAAAACTCCAGGTGGAAGTTAATGCGGAAGTGCCTCAAACCTGCGTTCTTCTTAATGTCCACCAGGGGGCGACTCCTCTGGTCGTATATAGAAGTCTTTTACTCTTATTCTCTCTTGATGTATTTACTCAGTAAACATTGTAAACGTGAGTTTATGGTCTCAAGTTCTAGCTTCAAGTCTTCTTCAATACAGCATGATGTCATCATTTAGTACATGATGGTCATTTAGAGTGAAAAGGACCTTAAAGCTGGGAATCCTTTAAGACAGGCCAGCTGTGAATGACAGGTCGCTGCTGCTACCAGAGACGTATAAGGCAAACTGAATTGTTTTTTGCCTAAAATAATGGCACCGATACCCGTTGGTCGCTCCACTAAACACCCCATATAAATTCACAGTGAGGTTCTATGTGCTCAGTTCTGTAATCTCATTCTTACTTGCACCGTGACCTTTGGCAAAGATGTATGTGCTCCATCCTAATCCCTTGCGTGTTTAACCATTTAAGGTCATGTGGAGGGCTGCCCACCTCGACATCAGATAACAGTTGACCTGTGACTGCATACAGCACCGGATTATCCCTCTTTAGGGCAATGCTTTTGTGGATTGGTCAGAGGCTGAGCATACGGTCATGATCCAACACCAGGGCGCTGGGATGTTCGAGACGAGGCATTACTGGGGGCTACCTGGCATGCACAACTTCTTTCAGACGAGTGGAAAGAAAACATCCACAATGCCCGTTTTAAGTGTTTATTTTTTACTACTTTGTCAATTTGCATTGGAAGATTTAGTGGATTAAGGAAAACAATTGTCAGTGGCTCTCAATCTGGGTGTCGGGACCACCAACAGATCATATCAGGGGTCAAGATATACACAAATAACCTATATTAGACCGGGGAATAACTTGTGCATTACATTGATATACTTTCATGGTGATATTTATTGGTTCCTTAAACATACCTTTCAAGGCCGACTGAGCCATAAACCTTCCAGAATCCTCCCTCTGTGTCTTCTGAAGGTTTCTACAGAGGGGGGTTGTCCATACATCCCACACAGCTTGATTCATACAACATCTCACAGGTCGGGTTTCAAAGATATGTAAAGAAAGAGATCTCTCTAACTCCCTTTGGTCAAAACACTCAAGTGTCCAACGTGTCAACGGGATTGATCTGAACCTTTCTGTCCTGGAAACGAGGCAAATCAGGACATATTCAAATCCGGTTTTAATAACCGTGTGACACAAAGGGAATAACTGTCGCAATGTGACCTCCATTAGTCTCGTTCTGCCGTGTCTCCCGTTGTGCGTTGTGCTTTTGATCGGAAGGTGAAAGCCAGACGGGCGGCGCGGTGGACCGACGGCTAATTAAAGAGTTTCATCGGTGAGCGCGGGAGCTTTCCCGCTTCCGGGTTCCACGGGCCGTACCGCGTTGAGCGGTGGCCCCGGAGAGAAGCTCGACCTCGCGGACGCGAATTGTATGAATCCACGTTGTGTTCTCGTGAAACGCTCCAGTTCCTTGTCCCCAGTGAAGGTATCTCACAAGCTGCAGCAAGGCGTATCAGCATAATCGTTAATCTCACCCGTAATTAGCAGAAGCACACAACTATGGCCTGATTATTCTCTCTCCACCTCTCCCTCTCTCTCTCTCTCTCAACCTCTCCCTCTCTCTCTCCATTGGCGCCACTCGAGCAGAAGACAAAAGCCATTTTGCTCGCCGGAGCAGATCTTAGGGCGTAATTACGCCGCGCTGATTGGTAAATTAGATTAGTTGCGCCGAGGTGCTCGCAGCGCAGGAGTCGTAAAGAAACACGTTGGGGGAGGGGCTTGAGGAGGCCCGGTTCTTGGTGGCGCCTGTGGTGCGAGTGCATCACACAAGAGTTGGAGCAGTTTGGTTTGGTCGATCTCAAAAAGCTGAAGAAGTTTAATCAACGGCCTCCAACTTACATCTACAAAAAGAAATAAAAAAGTAAGAATGAGCAATGGCGTCTGAAATATATACTTCAAAGAACGCAGTCCTTGTCTTCATAAAAAACGTTATCATTTCCTTCATCCACCATGAAGAACTAACCACTAGTTCTGCTTTATACTTGTTGAGGACATCCCACACACGTCTGAACATCTAACGCCCTCGTGATTGGGTTCATAACATTCTACATAACATGGCCTGTTTTATTCTCTGTGGTACTCTTGAGAAATATTCAAGAGCTCCAGGTACCCGCAAACTGCAACGATGAGTGTGTCCTCCATCTTGTTCTGATTCAACAGCGGCGGAACAGCGGTGACGCGCGGAGCAACTCAAGAGCTGATTGGCCCGAGTTGCGAAATTTTCGCCTAAAAGTTAAAATATTTCAACGAGGGGCGAAATTCGCGCCATCAGAAACGCGCCATCGAAAACGCGCCATCGAAAATGCGTCGCCCAAAATGTTGCATCAATCACAACGACGAGTGTCTGTACGTTGACTTTGCTCATGGGATCTCGTCACGCGAAAATATCTCGTCGCTTTCGGTGTGAACGTGGCATTAGACTCAGATTTCTCATCATTTCCCATCGGCAGGTCGCCAGAAACTAAACGAGACTGTTTGAAACACAAACTGGCGATTGGTCTTCAGTTTTTTTCTTGCATTTCGAGCAAAAGCAGAAAGTCCCGAGAGAATAATGGCGGCTCGCTGTGCAGGTGTGTCAAATTAGCCCGAAACTTATTCAGAACTTTAAATGTGGGTATTTAAAAACAGAAGACTGGGCACCTGATAAGTGCGTGAGGAGATGAAAACATCCAGAAAGCCTCAACCTCTTTCAGTCGTTGTTGGTGGTTAGTGGTGCCGCATTTATTTTAATACTTTGTGAGATTTCTTGGGGTTCTTTGTGTTGGATTTGAAGCAATTTCCTCTTTGAATCGTTTGCTCATGTTTTTCTTTCTTCTTTTATAAGTATATGTATCAGAGGGCTATGTCACAAAGCTGTTATCCAGCTAGCACACACACTCCTCAAACCTGTGAATTCGAGACTATTGCTTTGCATGAACTGTAGCAAATGTTTTTTTAATATTGCTGCCTTTTGTCACGGCCTGAATATTAATGCGGAACGCACGTCGGTAAGATAACCGGCGACCGGCCTTGGGTCTCCGAGAGAGGATTGGAAAAGAAATGCAGTTTATTGGACGCCACGGACCCTTTGATCTGATGGTCGTCTCCACTCTACCCATTGATTAGATACCGTAAAGAAATTAATTTCACAGAAATTGCAATTGCATGGAGGGGAAAAGAAGAATTTGTTGAGTCTAAATCAGCAAGTCAAAGAAAACAACGGTGGAGGCCTCGACCGTTAAGCTCAGCCAATAAACCCACCGGGGTGGATTACAGAATAAACATCATGGCTGTGAATGTACGTAAAGTAAGTAAACAAAGATAGAGGAAACGTAACTAACCCCACCCCATCCCTCCCTGTAGCTTTTCAGTATCTTCTAATATGTGATTTGGATCGAAATGTTTTATAAACAGATCCACCTGTCGGACCACCTGTTAAAAAGGCACCAGGGTACAGGAAGTGACATCATTGACATGTTCGCTTCTGCTCCCTCTCCCCGACCATTGTTGACGGGGAAGAGCTCCTCTGGGAACATGTCAGCGTTTATCTACCTGTAGGAGCTGGTCCGCATGGACAGTCCTGTGAGTGAGTGTGTGTGTGTGTGTGTGGGGGGGGGGGGGATGTGTAAGGGGAGGGGCTGTAGATCATGGGGGGCTTTCTGCTTGTCAAGCTTCCCTTCGTCTCTCCGAGAGGCGAGGAGGGACGCGGTGCAGCTGTCACTACACTTCCCACCTGGGTACTTCAAAAAGACGCCCAGATGTTCAACGCACACGCCATCCGCCGCCAGAACCCGACACGTCTACACACACACACACACACACACAAACACACAACATTACCCACTTGACTTGAAACTCCCATTGCATTTGACACGTCCCTCCCATCCTTGTCTGCTCCGATATTAAACTGGCAACCGCAGCTGTTGCGAGATCGCACGCCATTAGCTCCTTTCTCTTCCTCGTTGTCATGGAGACAAAACAAAAATAATGGAAATAATAAAAACCCTGAGTTACGTCGCAGCAAGCCAGAGCCTTTTATTTCAACTGTTTGTGCTTAACGTGGGGCCTCGAGGGCAGAGAGACGCTTTACGCCCGCTGCACCGCGGGACACCGTAGCGTCCAGATGTGTGGACCATAATGGCGGGATCATCAAAATGGTTTATCATCTTTAATTTTAAGATTCTGCATGATCAGAGAAAACAAAAACCCACAGATCTGCCATGAAGCGTCCTGTGTTGGAATGGTCCAGTTCGTATCCAGACCGGACTGGATGCCCATTGGTTGCTTCTGCAAACTGCAAAGCCTCCAGTTCGGCGTTGTGGCCGTCGCCATCTTGACTTTTTGCAACCAGTGAACGGAAGTGGGAGTGACATAGAGACGGTGTATACCTAGTAGAGACCTGTCAATCCCCTTGTAGCCCCGCCCCTAAAGCGTCCCCTGCTTTATGGTCTGTTTGACTCTAAATGACCATAATGTACTAAATGATGACATCATGCTGTATAGAAGAAGACTTGAAACTAGAGACTGAGACATAAACTCATGATTACAATGTTTACTGAGGGAATACATCAAGAGAGAAGTAGAGTCCCTATATAGACTTCTATACAACCAGCGGAGTCGCCCCCTGGTGGTCAGGAGAGGGAATGCAGCTTTAACACTTGAAGCATAGACTTCTATACAACCAGAGGAGTCGCCCCTGGTGGCTGGCATTGGCTTCACTCTTCAGAATTGTAGGTTTCCGCCTGGTACATGTACAGAGACTTTAAAATGGACACCGGGGCATTCATCTGATAAACATGGCCGCTTCATCATCTGTCCACACGCCCGGAGCCCACAACACGAGTGCGCTCCGCTCAGAAAATACTACTTGGCGTTTTTTTCTCTGTGTAGGTCGGTTTGTGGACACTTGGATTGAACACAACTTATTTTGTGTAATCCAAAATGAAATAAAGACAAACTAGAGAAATGCAATCGAGGCGTGTCGGGCTCCTTTCCCACATAAAGAGTTGAATCTTACTCAATTGACCCTCTCGCCCGTTACAGTCAAGATGGCAGCAAATAGTATTTCCCTTATAATAACCATTACATTTTATATATATATGTATATGTATGTATATATATATATATAATATACATACATATTTATATATATATGTATTACCAGTGAGACGTGTGAGGCCTGTGAGACCCACCCTTTCAGTCCCCACCAGCAGAGGGAGTGTGAGACTGAAAAAACTCACGAGGACACACACACACACACACTTGGCAGCGAGCAGTGAGACCGATGCACAGGTGAACGACGCAGTCGGGAGCCCCGGTTATGATTATTTTTTTCTTCCAGCCAAGCCGGGTTCAATTTCCACGCTTAGATCTGTGACATAATGTCAGCGGCTGCAGCATTGTCATTTCCCGCGGGATCAAGTGAAGAAAATGAGAGAGACGGGCTAATTCCTGACAGGGGGGGTAGGGTTAGGGAAATAAGGTGGCGATGCCAGAGACAGGGAGACAGGAGGAAGAAAGAAAGAAAGAGAGGAGGACCGGTGGGTGAAGGAAGAGACGATGGGGTCGAGTGGCGTGGGGGGAGAGAGAGAGAGAGGAGAGCACAGGATGATAGAGAGTGCCCGGAGGAGAATGAGGAGGCAGAGAGAGAGAGAGAGAGAGGAAGAAGTGGTTGTGGCATTTGGCAGTCACCAGGTGAGATGAGGGCAGACACCTCTCTTCCAGCTCAGGGCAGACCGATGGCACCCAAGGGCCCCGATCTGCTGAATATTACATGAGCCTGACCGTCTGTGAGCGCACACACACGCACACAAGTGGATGTCTAAATAAGATGAACATACACACACACACACACACACACTCACAAGAGACTTCGAGGACCGTTCATCTGATCTACTCAACATATGGCTTCAATTTGACGTGTTCGGTATGAACGCTCCGGTTCAACCAGCAGGGGGCGACTCTCTACGCTGCATAGAGAAGTTTGGTTGTATAGAAGTCGATGAGAAAATGACTCTTCTCCTCTTTTGATTTATTCCCTGAATAAACATTGTAAACATGGGTTAATGGTCTCAATATTTGGTTTCAAGTCTTTTATTAAGTGACTTACGACCCATTTAGAGTGAAGAAGATTATAAAGCAGCTTCAGGGCGGAGCTACTGGGATAGAAGATGTCATTATTGCCTGATGTGAATGACCTTTATTCATCATGTATTAGAAGTTATCTAGTTATGTCGAGTGTCTTTTTTTCTATGATGCAGAAATAATGTGTATGTTCAACAATTCTTTTGGACAGCTGATTTTAGTATTTTTTTATTCTTTTATTTCCGGTTTCAGGAACTATTTCTAAATATTTCTTCAACGTAAACCGTAATCAATTTTTTTAATCATTGCTGTGTGTGTGTCTCCCAATTTCACTTCCGCTGTATTTGGGTGGAGACGTCTTCATCGGAGACGCCTCACTTCCACTTTCTGTGAACTCGTTCAGAATCTATTTGACAAATCACAGTTGTCAAATCAAACCCAATCTCACGCGTTACTTCCTGCGTGTTGCCATGGGAGATCAGCCCGTCAATCATAAAGTTGTCGAAGCTATTAAAAAAGTTGAAGTTAAAGTTTACACACGATGCGGTTTATTCGAGGCTGTTATGATTCTGCATTTCTTCTATTCATCCCCAACAAAAATAAGAGACACCAAAGATCAGAACATGAATGAAAGTCAATATGAAATCTGTCGGCAAAATAGATCGTTCTGTTTTTTTTGATTCCAGGCAGCTCTCCCCTAACAGTGAAGGAGGCCTTTGAGAAGCCGAGCCCTGATAGAGATGGAGCATCCTGCCTCTCTCTTTGTTCGGAAGGGGGGGGGGGGGGGTCGGGTCGATTCCAGCGTTTATGGATTAAAACCCGTCGACAGTAACGTGATGTTGGTCCGCGGACAGCTTTGATAGTGCCTCCCCTCCCGCTATCGATTCCCTCCCGCTGGCCATCACTCAGCCCGTCTGGAAGTGAGTTGTGAAACTCTTTGTGTCTCACCCCTCTTTGTCGGCCTCCGGTCATTCGGAGAGCACTCGTGTGTGTGTTTGTGTATGCGTGTCAGAGAAGTAAGCGCCCATCTCCGCTTTGGACACACACAATGCATAATCTCCTGGCGGAGAAATGGAATAATTATAGTTTTGAAAGTTTTGTATGTTTTTTTGTGCAGAAGCTGCCATATACAATGGACCCTATGAAAATAACCCCATGAAAGACATATTGTATTGTGTTGGTTGCCTTTTTTTGTATCTGCCTTTTATTGGATTGTTTGAATAATTTATAGAATGTTTTAATCTTCTTCCTCAATAGTTAAATCTGACTTTTATTTTGATAGGTTGAAAGGAAGCACACTTTTATTTTATGTTGAAATGCAAACTTGACGGTACGGCTACGGATGGACAGATGCACATTTTATTTAAAGTGTAATAGTTTAAATGGACCGGTATATGGCTAACGCTCTTACGGTGGTGACATGGTGTATTCACCTAAAGAGAGAAAATAAAGAAGTTTCACCAGCAGTAAGTATTCACGCCAATTCATATACAGGGATCCGTTACACCCTACACTTCCCATAATGCACTACCTCAGTGGTTTCTCTCATCAGACTCTGTCCACATTTCAAATGCAAGTTTGTAGTTCAGGCCTTATGTAAAAAGAAATAGACATCTCAACCACAAGAAACATAACAATACCATCCTCATCATCAGTCCAGGTAGTTACAGAATGTGTCTGTCGGTAGTTGTTTACGATCGTTAGCTGCTTACATTTAGCTTTACTTGAGGCAAATACAAGGAAACTGTCTCCAGTGAGCGAGAGTGTCAACGAGAGAATTCTAAATAAAAGAAATAACTATCGATATCTCTATACTTTGGATTAATATATATTATTATAATATTTTTCTCCATTTAATTGGTTTATTTGACACTGAAGTTCATCTTTATCTCAGTGATAGTTTCCAAATGAGCATAACATATCACTATGACCCTGACGTTCTGTATTTTGTTATATACTGAATGAAGCAAAACTACAGAGAGAAATCACTTTCTGAATGAACCGATCTATGAACTGTCGGAAACAATGGATATCCGGGGCTGCAAAAAATATTACCCATGGTAAAAACTGGCGTAAAGTACCCAACCCTACGGTGGGACCCAACGCAAAGTGGCGCTCACTGTTTGGATCTACCGGAAAGGAGATCAAACACACACCTGCAACTACAACTTATCGCCATAGGTGGCGCCAAAGACACTGAAATAGAGATATTCCAAATCGTAACTTTGGGGTTCTACGTGAGTACAGGGTACTCCAGACTTACCCACTGTCCTATTTTGCACTAAACCACCATCTCTTACGGAACCTGCTAAGCGATTGAGTTGCTAAAGAACACACAACGTGTTAAAAACTGCGACGGTTCTCTCGGGAGGAAATGCCTCGGAAAAAAAACGTTGTTTCGTTGCGCGGGAACGTAACTCCGTTACTGACGGGGTTGCCCAACTATTCCTAAACCGCTGTTTGCCTTGCAGCAGTGATGAGTGCTGTGGGAAGAGTGGCAGACTCAGGTTTGGATAATGATCAGTTTTCATCACACGTAAATCAAATAATGTCGACGCCTCATGCTTTTCATTCATCTCCCTCAGGAGAGAAGTCTTTTTCTCTGAATGACATAAAAAGCTGGAATTCTCTGAATTACTGCCAATGCATAAATGTGGCTTCATGGTTAAGTGTGTTCACATCCTGTCAGGTGCTACTTATTTATTTTAGGGCGAAAGGAAATTCAAATTTGAACGAATCTCAATTATGAAATGTCCTATTCCATTAATACTCCGTTTCTACGAGTGGTCCGAGGGCTCAAGGGCTGTTTTTCCTATACTTGATTTTCATTCAGGGGCACTTGAATTTTGTAATTTATTTAATACAAATGTATTAAACCAGGAAATGCCTCATTGATATTGAAAATCTCATTTACGCAGTAGCACATTAAACAAAGTTTCAGACGTAAAACAGTGACAGACATTATACAACAATTTAAAATAATAATAATAATTCTTTAAATCACAGCACGAGTAAAACCAGTTGGGGAATTCAGGGTTTTGCTCAACAGTCCATAGTTTTTTGAAGATATTTGTGCGTTTCCCCGTTACTACTTAACCGCATCGCGAGGCGCCGCCATCCCAACGCGCAGCGCGGTGTTCGCTGTCGCGTCACGTTGTTCCCGTGAGATCTCGCTGGCGACGGCAGACATTCTTTAGCCCGTCGAAATGAGAAAGAAGATTGCTCTCGTCCGTGTCTGTATTTCTAAGAAACGACAACAAATTTGTAAACGTGTTACCGTTATCACTGCGAGCTGCAGACGTGCAGCGCCGCCTTAAGAAGCGAGACGGCCAGAACGAGACGCTGTGGGGCTTAGCGGGTAGTCGATTCAGCTCCACCAGATAAGGAAAGTTTCCATGCAGAACGCACTGTGTTTGGCTGGGGTGAGGGTATTTTCATTTTAAGGGGAGAGTAAAGGACAATTACACCGATATAATTTACAAATTAAGCAAAACACAGCATTTTGAATTTGTGAAGATTAAAAAAAAGTGTTTTTTTTATGATCACAACACCAGGATGGGGGGGGGGGGGGGAGAGAGATATGCCTTTGTGATACGGAGACAACACGAGAAAGGGAGGCGGCCTGAGGGAGGCTCATAATGTCATTTCAGGGAAACTCAACTTTTTTAATGGGTTTTGCACTCTGCGGACGGAGCATGTTTTAAAATGACTGTTCTGAGGGATTAATGCTATCAGGGCTAAAAAAAAAGAAGCAATTTTAAAAACAGTCTTTTCCAGGACGAGAGGCCTCCTCTCCATAGAGGTGATAAGTTACCTCATTATCAGACGGCGGAGAGGTAGAGAGGCTCTGTGGGTTTAAGTGCAGGGCGTACCCAAACAATTAAGTACACACAAAAATGGACGACGGAGAAAGAAAGGGAGACGGAATTGGAGAAAAAAAAAGAAACATTCATAAGCAGGGCCGAGACGCAACAGCGCAATTAGTTTGGAGTGGCGAAAAGAAAAAAAATTTAAGATCTGAAGCCGCTCTCATATATGAAAGAGAAAAAAACAGAATAGACCTGGCTAGATATCCATCCATCAGTGCAGACTGATACCCTTCAATTCCACACACACTTTGATCTGTTCTCACATGGCTATCTCTCTTTGGCAGCCGCCATTATCGTAAAGTGGCACTGGCGGTCGGCGGTCCTGTGCCAAACCTGCACGCTAGATGGAAGTTGAGATGTATGAGCAGCGTTTACCCATCCATCAGCGGCGAGAGGCCCCCGTGGCATGCAATAACACCTGGCCCTCCCGGACGATCTGCAGTACGGTAGGGGGGTGGGGGGACGCCCGGTGAGTGATGGCGGCGTTGAGAGAGTGGCGCTTGAATAAAGAAAAGAAAAAGGAACAAGACTGATCTCTTGAATGGAACCTCGCAAATAATAATATTGTGTTTGTTTTTCTGTCTTCCATCCTGTATTTCATCAAAGATGCAATAAATGAATTTGTGGCGGCGATGCTCACGGGAAACACTACCGCGTGTGTCCACAAGGGGCCGCCAATGAAAGTTCCCTGTCGTAGCTTTAGTACCATTCCAACAAAGGATGAGAATGAAATACTCCGGTCTGTCTTTGCCCGTTAGAGACGAGTAAATACTTCTACAAGACCCTCAAAACGTTAGCGAGCGAGCTAACCGTTAGCTAGGGACAACCCAGAGCGTCCATCTACTTTTTAACTCCACTGATCTAAATCACATTGGAAAGTGTGTTCATCATCGCACACCATTATTTACCCAATGAGTTATTGAAGAGGGCTGCAGCTTCACTAACATACAACCTCATTAAGACAAGATTAGGGAAGATAATCCTTTATTGGTCCCGCAGCGGAGAAATCTACAGAAATATGTACAACATTATGGTTGGTGCTGTTCAATTGGAAGTTCTTTTCAATCGAGTTCTTTTTTAAATATATATATATACAGGACTGTCTCAGAAAATTAGAATATTGTGATGAAGTTCTTTATTTTCTGCAATGCAATTAAAAAAACAAAAATGTCATGCATTCTGGATTCATTACAAATCAACTGAAATATTGCAAGCCTTTTATTCTTTTAATATTGCTGATTATGGCTTACAGCTTAAGAAAACTCTAAAATCCTATCTCATAAAATTTTAATATTTCCTCAGACCAAGTAAAAAAAAAAGATTTATAACAGCTGAGTGTTTGTCAAGGCTCAGGAAACCCTTGCAGGTGTTTCGAGTTAATTAGACAATTCAAGTGATTTGTTTAATACCCTACTAGTATACTTTTTCATGATATTCTAATATTTAGAGATAGGATATTTGAGTTTTCTTAAGCTGTAAGCCATAATCAGCAATATTAAAAGAATAAAAGGCTTGCAATATTTCAGTTGATTTGTAATGAATCCAGAATGCATGACATTTTTGTTTTTTTAATTGCATTGCAGAAAATAAAGAACTTCATCACAATATTCTAATTTTCTGAGACAGTCCTGTATGTATATATATATACATATATGTATATATATAAATACATATATATATGTATATATATACATATATACATATATATATATTAAAAAAAGAATTCGGAGTTCAGAGGTTTGAACCAAACCCTCCAGTAGTGTTGAAACGATTTGCCGGCAGTCTTTGACCGAGATCCATTGGCTGTGTAACCTTTTGCGTCGCTGGCGCCGACTTCAGTGTTGCATCATGTGGCGCCGTCAAACACACGGGGGGTGGTTTGAGGGGGTTTGGGTTGTCTGGCAACGCAGGAAGTGGCAGGATTTAAGCAACCGGTGCACCTTTCTCGAGGTCCGTGGCCGATAAAGCGAACTCTCCGAAGGGTTAGCTTCATCAGATCATCAGAGTACGGAACACGGATCAAAGCGTGAAGCGTAGATATCTGTATTCACGTTGCTTCTCAGTCTTGTCTTTGGCGAGCTGAGCGGCCGCCGTCTCTCGGAGCAGCGTGTCAATAGGCACAGTGTTTCTGATCGTACCGAGTGTGGGTTTGTTTCTCTCAGGCTGCCAATCATACTCCGATGTTGTGGGTGGCCTTGTGCCGCGAGCGCACCCAAAGACTTCACATGGGTGTGCAGGCGGAGGCACACAGACCTCGTCCTCTCGCAGGTCTAAGTGCAGATGCTCTGCTAATTACTTTCCCATCTCTACCTCTTGCCATGATGCTCCTTTCAGAGCTGCAGAATAACAAGAGTTGCACTGAATTGCACAGCCACCGAGCATCAACCCTATCCCTCTGCAACATTACAGTAATCATTTCGGTACTGACAAGAGCCTTGAGTGTGTGTGTACCAGCAAATCGGTATATATACATATGTATATATATATATATATGTGTATATATATATGGGTGTACATATATATATATATATATATATAAATCAAAGGCATGAACACATAATCAGAGTCACAAACTAAAAGAATAAACATTGTATACATTATATAAATATATATATATTTAAACATACATATATATATATATAGGACAACATAAAAAAAGAATATTCATTGTATACATTATATTTAAATATATATATATATATAGATAGGACAAAATAAATAAAGGATATACATTTATACATTATATATAAATATATACATATTTAGACATAAATTGTTACATATATATTTAGGAACAAATAAATAAAGGATATACATTCATACATTATATATAAATATATATATTTAGACATTATAAATATTGTAACAAATAAATAGGATATACATTTATACATTATATATATTTTACATATATATACACATATACAGTATATACATACATATTAGGCCTATCAAGCCCATTAAAACCCAAGGACAGTGTTGGATTTCATACCAGGCAGAACTTAACAGAATGCATAGTGTTTTTCTTGTTAATTTAAACGTTAAATGTTTGTGTTCAAGGAGCTGGACGATGGGAAGCCAACATGAGTTGAAAGAGAAGAGGACATCCAAACTGGGGGAAAAGGGGAAATGTAGAGGAACAAACACAGGACTTTCACCCAGCAGGCCGCAGTGCGTGTCCTGGGTGGGATGTAGATTTATTTTAACTTATTTGAACCCAAACCGTGATACTCTTACACCAAAGACCCTGGAGGTAGACCTAAGGACCGGTTGGCTGAACCTCGCCGTCAATGAGTATCTTTTATCCGCCCCCCCACTCCCCTCAGCCATGATCGTACATCCGTTCTGAGGCGTTGAAACACAACCTTGAAACGGAGCGAGGCCTCAATCGCTTGACGACTGCTGGTCAATAAAAGTGTAATTCTCTGGGTTTGAGTCGTTTCATCGCGGTGTGTAAACACAGTTTGGTTCCCACTAACGCCTTCTCTGGCGGGGGGTGTGGATGATGATGTACAACGTCTGCATGTATTCACCGTGCCGCGCTTCACTCGGCTGCATGTGAAGTCCAGCAGGACACCGAGGCTTAAAAGGCGACGCCGAGGCTTAAAAGCGACACCGAGGCTTAAGAGCATGGGATGAAACAAAAAAAAGATTGAAACGAAAAACCATGTAACCGTGTTTTCACAGTCGTGCACGATAATTAGGGAGTATGTAGCACTCTTGAGGACAAAAGTGAGGAGTTGCGGTTGCGTAAACCGCTTCTTGTGTTGGTGTACTTTTAGAGTACTTTTGAAGTCAGTCACTCTACTTGGGTTTTATGTACGGACAGATTTTCAGTGTGAAAGCAGACCGACCTGAACCACAGCAAGACGATAAATGTGTGTATGAGACTGAATTTAGTCTAATGTCTAACGACAAATACACTGTAGTGTAGCTTTATGAACACGGTACAAGATGTTAACATTAAAGAAATATATTACAACCTGCCAAAAGAATAAACCACTTGTCTATGTACACAGTATTCATTCTAAGTCATGAAATAGGGATTTATAAACTAAAGGGATAATGTCTTATTTCAAACAAAATCCCTAATGATCCAATGAACACACACACAATATATTATTTGGACTCAATCCCACTTACAACGTCCTGCTGCCACAAATACTCACAATGGCGCTACATCTGTCCTTCTGTACACATTACATCTATTGCACCTGTCCATCCTGGAGAGGGATCCTCCTCTGTTGCTCTCCTGAAGGTTTCTTCCCTTTTTTTCCCCCTGAAGGGTTATTTGGGAGTTTTTCCTGGTCAGATGTGAGGTTTTGGGGCAGGGATGTCTATGTGTACAGATTGTAAAGCACTCCGAGACAAATTTGTAATTTGTGAAATTGGGCTATACAAATAAACTGAATTGAATTGAATGTGGATTCATACGCCCCAGAAAATAATCCCCAACAAGTTCACTATATGCTCCTGTTTGATTAATGTTTGCTAAACAAATAAAGTGACCCGCTTTTAGATAATAGCCGCAGTATCCCACAGAAGGATACTGGTGATATTTCATATTTAGCAGTAAAGGTTATGATTCATGCCGCATTACCATAATATACATCTTAATAAGAAACACAAGGTGTCAAGTTATAAATAAAATCAGCTCTACATCATGTACAAAAAAACAGCAACCCCTGGTTTTTATACGGTGAAGTAAATGGCCAGCAGGGGGCGACTCGTCTGGTTGCAAAAATAAGTCAGATTGTATAGAAGTCTATAAGAACATTTCTACTATTTATTACCTCAGCAAACAAGGTAAACACAAGTGTATGGTTATAATCTCTAGTTTCTTTAATACAGCATGATGTTCATTTAGTAATCACTAGGGCTGTGAAACGATTAAAAATTTTAATCGGGTTAATCACAGGTTTTTGTGGATTAATCATGATTAATCACATATTACCGATATTCTCGGTATATTTTGTGAGAACATAGAGATTTATGACAAAAGACGGATATATACATTTATACATTCTTCTATACAATGGTGCTGCAACTCAGCAGTTATTTAGCAGTTTTCTTCCATATGTAACATTAATACATCTTCATCCTAAACAGAATGTTTAACCCTCCTGTTACCTTTCGGATCAATTTGACCCCATTCAATGTTTAATGTCGGTGTTCTTTGGGGTCAATTTGAGCCCAGGCTGTTTTTCACTGTGTCAAACATATAAGAAATATCAACTTCTTTATTTATTTAAAGGGCTATTTAGGTAGTCAACAAACAAACATAAAGTACCTCACACTTAAACTTGGGAAGCAATATTAATTCTAATAATTTTCTGAGGTTTTAATTGCTGGGGTCAAATTGACCCCGAGGGTAAAATATGTTAGTAAATGTAAAGGTAACAGGAGGGTTAAACAGAACATTTTCTCTTGTTTGTCAACCATTAACTCCACCATGATACAATCTAAAGGCCTCTAGTCTTCCTCTAGCAGCTGCTGAGGCAAACTGACTGTGTGGGTTTTCTTCATGAACTGGGCCGTGATGAAAGGGACGGCGGGACACCGCTGCAAAGCTGAAGCCTCACCGCCCGGACACGGACAGGTGGACAGATTGACAAGTGACTTTTTTTTTGCTCGGTCCCGATGCGCGCACGGAGCTCTGTGGCGCGCGAGACGGAGATCGATAAGTGTTAACGCAACGCGAAGAGACAGAAATGACATGCTGCTGTGGAGATACGATCAACAGACGTTTAGTTTAATAAAAGAACAAAGACGTGCTATAGAGAACATGTCAGGGGGCGGGCCAATCTTTTTAATGTCATGCGATCTACCGACACTACGCCGCGATCGACTGGCAGGTCGCGATCGACGTGTTGAGACCCCTGATCTACAGGAAGTAAAAGTCGAAACAAGGTTTCCGTAGGTGAACCTGCGGAAGGATCATTACCGATGAACAGACCGTCTGCATGAGAGCGGACAGAGTTCAGATTGAAGTGGTGTATTGGAAGCTCATTTTGCAAGTGACTTTTTTTTCGTCCCGACGACCAACAACAGATGGATTGGAAGCTCATTCTGCGCATGCGTTAAATGCGTTAAAAAAAATAACTAGTTAAACCTGAAATTGAATTAACTGAGTTAACGCGTTATTTTTCACAGCACTAGTAATCACTGAAGAAAGCTTGAGAAGCACTGGTCTAGAAATCTTTTATTCCAGCATTGGCCAAGTCAGAAATGCTGAACTACGGCCACGTCTTCCTTACAGTCTGTGCTATGAACAATCTCAGAGCAACTGGAGAACATTGAGAATTCTTTGACCGGCATCACCGCCTCTGCATTTTATATCCAAGTGCCTTGTTCTTCAGTTTATTTTGCAGCCAGACAAAGGCCAAATCACAGTCAATGAGAGTCGTCAAACGCAAATCTGCCGTTGGCCTCACTGAAATGTGTCCGTCTATAGACTTCATCCGGAAGATTTCTCCCAAAGTGAAAAGCCATAAACTCAAACGCGAAGTCCTCTCATACGTAACCAAAAGGAACGTGTAACTCTGTTTCGTCGTTGTGTTTTGAAAGCAATATTAAGTTATGTAGAGCTTCCTCCACGGCTGACTTCAAGGCTGTCGTGACCCCCACGGCTGCAGTACGTTCTATTACTTAGAGCCGCCATGCGGAGAGAGTCGCAATCCTCCCCAGGCTGTGGCCGGCTCGCTGGTTCAGGAGGTTAAGGCGGCCGGTAAGGCAGCGGGGATAAAACAGCCTAGACGTGATCTCCCTTCAATCACACCCGAGATTGGTAATGGATGCCTGCAGCACCTAGGTCACACATGCGCACGTGTACACACACACACACACACACAGACACACACATACACACAGGTGGCGATAGTAGTGTCCGCGTGGCACAGTGGGCGCCACTCCATCTTTGTCAAGTTCCCTGTGAGGATGACGGGGCCCATCCGCAATCAGAGCTCAAAATGTCATCTGTAGCCGGAGCCTTCCCTGCCCAGACACACACACACACACACACACAGACACACACACCTCAACCTTCACGCCCTAAAGGGAGCCGATTCCAAGGTGAGAAGACGATGTTCGAGCGATATGGACTTCTTTAACCAAATGACGTTAGCCGGATAACCAAACCTTCATTTGATTTGATCTCTTATGCCCAAGAGGTCCATAAACTGACTCGCCTCCGTTGCCACGGAACCAGATATCACTCATGCGTCTGCCGAAAAACATAAAACATGTTTTCACGGCTTGTTTTCGTTATCGAGCGCGGCACAAGTACCATATTGGAGATAAAAAGCTTAAAAGGGACCGCTGAGGAAGCATCCTCCAGCTCGTGTTCCCACAATCCATCACTCTCTGATGTTTGAGAGGACTGGCCCAAGCTTGTGTTACCTGAAAGTCACTTAACAAGAACAATAAATAGCAAAACACAATAGATACGCCAAGAGAGGGCCAAGAGAGGGCCAACAGCTTGCCGCTCTCACGTTTCCAAAAGCTGGCTCCCAAGTAGTGGGTCCATATCCATAAATATCTGTTACCTTCGATCCGTTGGCTCGTACCAGCGAGGCGGCGGTGGCGAGCGCTCGCCTTGTGATGTGCGTTTGGATGAAAGGGAGAAGAGTTGTATTTAGTCAACG
The DNA here is from genome assembly GCF_029220125.1 of Pseudoliparis swirei. Taxonomy (NCBI): domain Eukaryota; kingdom Metazoa; phylum Chordata; class Actinopteri; order Perciformes; family Liparidae; genus Pseudoliparis; species Pseudoliparis swirei. The sequence goes on from NC_079400.1 coordinate 12,511,424, forward strand.
CGTTCTTTGCAAGGTCACCGACACGGTTGATGTGAAAACACCTGCGCTGGTCTCCGTGGGGCCGGACCAGACCTCCAAAACCCGATCTCCTAAAACAGACCTCCAAAACCAGACCTCCTAAAACAGACCTCCAAAACCAGACCTCCAAAACTAGAACTCCTAAACCAGACCTCCAAAACTCAACCTCCAAAATCAGACCTCCAAAACCAGACCTCCAAAACCAGACCTCCAAAACTAGAACTCCTAAACCAGACCTCCAAAACCCAACCTCCAAAAATAGACCTCCAAAACCCGACCTCCTAAAACAGACCTCCTAGACTCCTTCTGGTTCAGGAGGCGAGCAGAGCGGGGCTAGATGCAGCCCGGTCATTGTGGTCAAGCGGCCATTGCGTTTCCTTGCTTTGGACAATTGGATACGTGCACACAAGGTTGCCGGCTTCCATTATTTTGTTTTTCGTGCTCACGTAGTTTAAAAAAAAGAAATTTGATGTGTGTTTGGGCTCTAAAACCATTTACTCCTCGACACTCTAATTGTTCAGCTTTCTTTCTTGCAACATCAACTCCCTTAACCATCAACTACGATTGTCGGCAGGAAAATAAATACGTACTAACATTTACTAGGTTAGCTATCGTTATATTTTAAAGAGGCATATTCGAGAGGAGGGTTGTGTCCATCGCAACCACTCGCGTCCGTACGTTGACTTTTCTCATGGGATCTGCTCGGCCGAAAAATTGGCAACGCTTTTGCAGTGAACGCACCTTTAGGGTTAGAGGGTTAATCCTAACCCTAAAAACAGCAGGGGGTTGATATGCCGTCTTTGGAGCACATGAAAGGGAGGTATTCGGAAAAAGAAGAATGTCTTCTTTTTTTACGGCGAGCATCTTTTGCCGACGTCATCGAGTTCGGCGAGAGAGAGGGAGAGATCAAAGGCGGCTGGAGCGATGGCCTCTGGCGGTGGAGAGGAGGTGAAGGACAACGTCTCTCAGAGCCAACCCTCCGCCCTTCATCCTCCTCCTCTTGCTTACTTTCAACCCAACCCGGACTTTGTTCCCCTGGTGCTTTGAAGCAGACGTGCCCGCCTCGTGTCCTAATTACCTTCGTCACAGTGGTTTACGCTTACTTTCTCCACAGACGTGTTTTACATCCACCTCCGCGAGCCCTTTCTCTTTATTTGTTTTTTCTGCCGCTGTCGCTCACATAAGGCCATTAGCTGATCTGTAGCGTCGCAAAGCAATATATATTTGATAAAAGATGTGTGTATGAGGTGCAGCAGACTTTTACTTAAATACAACGTAGCCCTGTCACATTAATAGTAGATGCTCAGAGTAACTGACGTAGGATTCATTATTTAAGTTACTTAACTAGAACTTATGAATTAGGAGGTAAACTGGGGCTGTTTCAAAATAAAAGCTTTTACTTTTAACAAAATAATCGAGGAATTGAAAGAAACATGTGAGTATCACTGAATTGGCTTAGGGCTATTCTTCATTATGATGGAAGATGAGTAAGCAGCACAACACAATGGAGGACTTTTATTGTGAAGAATATAAAGACAATTAAATGAGTTTATCCATCTATCTGATCAGGTTGTGTAGAAGCATGGACGCAGCTGAGTTCTGGTCTAGTACTTTTAATCACAAAGGTCGCATTGAAAAAGTGTAATTTATATAATTCACTACAAATGACATCGCTTACATAGCAATTTGACCTCTTGTACATATTTCTTGATCCACTTTAGAGCATGACCCCCCAACTGCTCACTGGGTCTGTTCAAAGCAGAGAGAATCGTCAAATGTTGTGAATGTAATTGCGTCTAATGGCTACCGGTTGAAGTGTGTTGTTTTGTCTCACGGGAAGTCGACGCCTCAAAAGAAACCAGGAGCTGCTCGCCTAATTAAGAGCTCCACTCACTGCGAGTCACTCCGGATGAAGGGTAAATACAAATGGTTGAAACCTCAGCTGTGTTTGTATAAATTATTATTATCCCTCTGAAGACATGTTCTCTCTCTCTCTCTCGCCAGAGAGCTCCCGACAAAAGTGAAGTCGATTGTCTGAGTAAATTAGAGTATTTCATAAAAAACATGGCGTCTGTGACACAAGAGGAAGACACGAAAAGGAGAAGCAGACATGAAAATGAAGGCGGAGAGAATAACAGGATGCCCAGACAGTGGCCGCGGAGAGACGCTCGGACAACAGGAGTCTCTGTTGGAGCTAAACTGGAGAGACGAAGGCGGAGGATGGAAACAAAGTCCTTGCGGCACGACGTTCCCCTTGAGCGAACCGTACGCACAATTAGCCGCACGCCATCTCGGAGGCGGGCAAGGATTCGGCGGGGGAACAATCGGGCGGATGTTTCTGTACGCCACCTTGGTTAGCCTTGCGGTGGGGGCTGAAGTGTCGTCCTTGCATCTTTTCACCAGCCTCTATTCATCACCCCGTCAACCCCGCCCCCTCACTTCGCTGTGATGCTCTCCGCCGGAGAATCGATCGTGAGCAGTTCACGGGCGCTTTGTTATTCTTGCAATTCAAGTCCATTCGGGGTTGCTCTTTTTGCTTTCATTGGAAATTGCTCGAAATCGGAAAAAAGGATCCAAAGGGGTGGAGGATAGTGGATCGTTCCTTTGTTTGACATCTGGAAGGCGGCGGGGGGCGGGGGGTTCTGTCCAAAGCGTCATACGAATGAGGAACAATCCAAACCAGAAGGAGAAGCCTTCAAGAGTTCCCTTTACAGCCGTCATCCACCGAACAGACGTTCAGTACCTGGAGGTCATCACCACACGCTGACTCCACACTGTACCGTGTATCTCGTCTTTACTCGGCATCCTCTTAACTTTAGAATGAAGCCATTTCAAATTCCGGCGTTAGTGTGAGTGCCCCCCCCCCCCCACACACACACACACTCCCTTCCCTGGGTGCAAAGCAATATTGAGTGAGGTTTATTGTGAAATCTGTTAACATGTGCCTCCTTGGCAGGGTCCAAACACTTTGATTGATGAGAAAACAGCCAGCGATTTACTGCCTCTGCTATCCACGGTGAAACCTCCCCACGGATTGAAAACAATGGGAGGCGGGAGAAAGAAGAAGAAAAATAAAAATAAAATAAAAAATATATATACAGGACTGTCTCAGAAAATTAGAATATTGTGATGAAGTTCTTTATTTTCTGCAATGCAATAAAAAAAACAAAAATGTCATGCATTCTGGATTCATTACAAATCAACTGAAATATTGCAAGCCTTTTATTCTTTTAATATTGCTGATTATGGCTTACAGCTTAAGAAAACTCAAATATCCTATCTCTAAATATTAGAATATCATGAAAAAGTATACTAGTAGGGTATTAAACAAATCACTTGAATTGTCTAATTAACTCGAAACACCTGCAAGGGTTTCCTGAGCCTTGACAAACACTCAGCTGTTATAAATCTTTTTTTTTACTTGGTGTGAGGAAATATTAAAATTTTATGATAGGATTTTTGAGTTTTCTTAAGCTGTAAGCCATAATCAGCAATATTAAAAGAATAAAAGGCTTGCAATATTTCAGTTGATTTGTAATGAATCCAGAATGCATGACATTTTTGTTTTTTTAATTGCATTACAGAAAATAAAGAACTTCATCACAATATTCTAATTTTCTGAGACAGTCCTGTATATCTATGGTACCGTTCAACTTTCGCCAAATTCATTTTCGGGAGGGGAAATACAATTTTTAGTATGCTTGCGCTGCAGAAAGAAATAAGTCTCGGGGGGGGGGGAATGAAACGATAAGAAGTCTGGAGGTTTGTGTGCGGAACCGATTCCCCCGCTTCTGATGTGGCCGACACCTCTACAGACGGATTTATTGAGCTCAGCAGACTGAATTAAAACTCTCCGTGCTGTTTACCTATTCAGAGGAGGTGGACATTTTTATTTCATGTTACAAGGTTCATTCCCCACGCCTCTCGTGACTCAGGGAGCTGACAGCACTCGAGTCCTCGAGTTACCCCCCCGTTCCAAATCACGACAGCAGACCCTGCAGAGAACGACCGGCGGCCTGCATCGTTTAATCCTTGTCGGATTTTCCGTTGCCTCCCAGAGATCGGGGGCCGCGCGAGGGTCCCGGAGGCGAGCAGCGAGACTTTGAGAGGGAGGGGGCGAAAAATGGAAGAGGATCAGATTGGAGGACTGCAATCATGGACACAAAAAGAGAAGGAGGGGCATGGACTAAGGCGGCGGAGAGCCGATGGGTGAACGGGGCCCGGCACGCGGGCGGACGATGAAGGAGTGTCCCTCCGGCCGGGACTTGAGAGAATAAATGTCGGTGTTACAAACAGCCCAAACCGGTATTAATCTCCCCGATAGCCTTCGCGCCCGTGCATTAGAAAAAAATGGCACGCCGAGCCACAGAAGCATTCAATCTTACCCCCCCCCCCCCCCCTCTCCCTTGAGTGCTGTCTGGAAACAGCCGAGGCCCAGCGCAATAAGGAGTGATGGAGGAGCCCGGCGTACGAGCCGGCCCCCGTCCACCGCGGCGCTTTACATTTTAATCACATCAGGTGGAAATCAAGTGTGTGCAGGCGGTCGGGAGAGGGGAGAGGGTGAGGGGAGAGGGGGAGCAATTAACAGTGACAGTGTGTGGAAGTAGATGATCGAAAAGGAAGAGTGAGTGAGGGCGAGTGAGAAAAAAAAAAGAAGAAGAAGAAGCGAGGAACGAGTTGCTGTTAATTTCGGCTCCTGATCAGATCTGGAGTTTAAAAAATAAAAAAAATTCTCCGAGCACGCATTTAAGGTCGGATGCACATAGAGTTTTGTTTTTTAATGACATTGTGAATTATTATGGAAAGTGTTGAAAGCCGAGGCAAAGAGGATCAGTCCTGTATGAGGGGAGAATGACCTTGTTTATGTACTCGCGCCGTCAAAGAGCCACTGGTGGTGCTACCGCTGGTCAACGGAGACGTAAATCCAAATTAATTGCTCCCCAGATTATTCTCCAAGGCTTCGGGAGGGTTTCATAATCACCACAGAAAGGATTGCAGGTTTCACAACCCTCGCTTCCTTCCGCAACTACAGCGGTGCCGGAGGTGCGATGGTCCAGGGGGGCGGGGCCAAAGTCCAATGGAGTCCAATGGAGTCCAATGGAGTCCAATGGAGTCCAATGGAGTCCAATGGAGTCCAATGGAGTCCAATGGAGTCCAATGGAGTCTGATGTTTTGCTCATTTTGACCTGACTACAGTCATCAATCTTGTAATCTGCAGTGAGAGGAGGGTTTCCACCGAGCTCCTCTCAAGGTTTGAATTAAGTGTGACAAATGAAGAGGGGGCCGGCGCCGCTCAGGCACCTGTGAGCGAGATGCTAATTAGCTCGAAAGTTTGCTTTTCACTCCCGAGCTCTTCTCCTTGGAAAGGCCATTAGCATTAGAAACTGCAGGTGGAAATTGGTGGTCAAAGGTCACTCGGCCCTTAGTTTCTTTACCAAAAGAATTGATACGCTAGTTCTTAGACAATTTCACACAAACATGACATTTTTGATATGACTGTAAACGGCAATTGGACTGTTTAGGCTTTATTTTCATTTTAGATTTTATTTTGTCCTCGTTGCAGCACATTGAGTGTTAAAATGCCAGATTGGTTTTCCTCTGTTGTTATCCTCTCAGAGTGCCTGAGTCACACGGGACCTTCACCTAGGAGATCGCTGTTTGTGTCTTGTTCGTTTTTAAGTCATGTAAATGTACGTAGCTACATCACTATCCCACAAACTAAAAACTCATTACACCACAGACGGTATCGAAGTAAGGGGCGAAGTCGTTGTCCAGTCACCCTTCGGTTTGTGGGCGACGGCTTTGAAGCGCCGGATTCGGCGTTTTTTGGTCGTCGCCATCTTGTTCTCTTTGGAAAACGTGGGTGACTGGAGAGGGCAGAGCTCCGGGGTCTGATCTGTAAAACCTACAACCGAACCCAGGTGGTTAAGACCGCAGGTTCTTAACCCTTGTGTTGCCTTAGGGTCATTATGACCCGAATCAATATTACACCCTCCCCCCGCCTTTGGGTCATTTTGACCCGATTCAATGTTTCACCCTCCTGTTACCTTTATATTTACTAACATATTTTACCCTTTGGGTTCAATTTGACGCCAGCAATTAAAACCTCCAGAAAATTATTAGAATTAATATTGTTTTCCAAGTTTAAGTGTGAGGCACTTTATGTTTGTTTGTTGACTACCGAAAGAACACCGACATTAAACATTGAATGGGGTCAAATTAATCCTAAAGCGGGGGGAGGGTGTAATATTGATTCGGGTCAAAATGACCCTAAGGCAACACAAGGGTTAAGACTCGTCGTGAATCTTCAGAAGCCGTTTCCTCCATGACAGCAATGAAGATCTGAGGGGAACAACGGGACCTTCAGTCAAGCCGGAATATCTTTAACTTAAATACCTTCCAACCACGTCGAACTGCACTTGACGGTGCGAGTGCTTCAGAGCGGTTGAACTTATTAAAATCAAAAAGTGAAGTGCTGAAACGTGACTCGGAGTTGCCCGCGGCCAGGACGCCCTCTGGCCCTCTGGCGAGGAGCGCACGTCACGCCGTTAGCGCCCGTGAGATTGCTCGTTAGCGCCGAGGTCAGCAGCCGAAGAGGTTAACGGGACGGAGAGCGGCAGAGGGACGGGAGGTCGAACCTCGGGTAGTCAAAGCGCTAATGGGATACTAGGTACGCACGCACACACACACACACGCACACACACACTCGCAGTATCGATCGGAGGCCGTGTGTGTGCTTCTTCCCGAGCCTTCAGTTGCCGATCCGAGCGTTAGTTTTCTCGACAGTGTGTTCTGGATGAACCGCGTTACGTAAGTCCTGGGTACTTACGATTGGCTGCGGAGGTGTCCGTGACCTTTTGTGCAGGACCTTTCTACACCTTTCCCCACCCACATCTTTAACCCCTAACCTCTAGACTCCCCCATCCCCCTCCCCGCAATTTGCCTTCTTAGCCGCCGCCGCCACCGCGCCTCTCTCTCTCATTAGCGCCGCGCTGCAGAGCGGAGGGGGGAGGAGTGAACAAGCTCGCCTTCAAGAAACACCCAGCGAGCTTCTAACCACGCCGGCCATCGGAGAGGCCTTTTGGCGGAGCAGCACATGATGTTTACGTGCTGAATTAGCAGAAATCTGGAATTTTGAAGCCACAGTCTGCAGCTACAGCAGCGTGGGACCAGCAGCTGAAGTAAGACCGACGCGTCGGACCTTTTGTCTGGTAACTATCAAACTCAACATGACTCTGGCTCGCTGTGGGAGCTTTCTGCACGTCTCTTCTTAACAACCCAAAAAGAATAATAAAAGACCAGTGAATTTAGAATCGAGTGAACAATGAAGGACTCTAACGGGCTCCTCAATCCACAGGGTGAAGTTTCTCACTTCCACCTTGAGGAGGTCGTGAGGTCAAAATAACGGATGGGTTGAGCGCTGAAAACCATTGGAGCTGTCACTTCCCATAATGCGGGATAATCTCGGTGGCTGTTCCAGGATAATCTATTGTCCAAACATTCATGAAAAATAAATATTTCTACCGCTTGCCGTTCCCTAACTTCCTGATTTCCTGTTGCGTCACTGTGACCACCCTCAGGCTGTCGGGTTGCTCCCATTTTTTTAACATGCTGATATGACTCATTTCCTGTTTGTGTGTACGTTTCAACTAAAACTGGTACCATCTTGTCTTTTAACGCCGTGAAACGATAGAAGAAACTCGACTCTACTGCTGCATTGCCCTCGGCCCTGTCCTTTGAAACGCTTCCTCCGGAGCCAGAGGAGACATTATGCAACTGGTTCACAGGTGGACTGAACTGTGGCTGTAAAAATGTCCCTTTTGAATATTTATAATATGCAACCACTCGTCTTGCGACACACGCTTTATCCCTTTTCATAAATTACACGACCTCCAAGTGGACGCTTCGTAAGTGTCGAGGTGGCGTAGCGAAGACGAGGACGGATGCACTGCCGAAGGGCTCCAGTCATCTGCGCATGTTATTGAGTTTCATAGTTGATCATCACCGAGAACTTTCCATTACAGATCCATGAGAGCAGAGCCCCTTCTGGTGCCGTGGCATCGTCCTGCGGTACACCAGGTGCAGCCTTCTCATCTGACACACACACACACACACACACGCCCCTTTCGGTTTGATCTAATTAGGGCCGGAGCAGAAAGGTCTATATTTTATAAACATGCATTATAACCTGCTTATAGCACTGTGCAATCGCAGTAATGAGCACTCATAAATACTGAAAGTTATAGTTATACTTTATGATTTATTAAAATCCACGCATGAATAATACACTGTGGAATGTGTTCATTTGATAAACAGGTCGTAACAGAAGCTCAGTGCTCCAGTTTGAGCTTTACCGGTATCGTCACACGGTGCTGTTGGCAAACTGAGCCACTAATAACACCCACAACCAAAGTTATAGTCATTAGTTACATAACTTGCATACTTTAGCCAAACCTCCTAAACCTCAACATAACCAGCATAACACATGATTGTGTAGCAAGTTAGCGGATACTGCTAATCATAAGCAATCATGAAATGCTTTATACTTTGTTATGATTCTTAATTTTACAAAGCATTATTAATATCAATAGTCCGGAACATCGCATTTACTTGTTTTCCTCACGCCGGACTGCGTCACAATGCGCCGCCGGCCTGGCCGCAACGCTCACATGTGATTGGCTGTGAGCAAAACCCGATGATGAGTGAGTTCGTCGTCCTCGATCGGGGTCCAAAAAGATCGATACCCGGTCCCAACACAGCACCGGTGTCACTTATTAGGGAAACTGAGCACACGGCGGTTATGACGACGAGCGCGTTCTTTTCTCCAAAATGGCCACGACGGATGATGATGATGATGATGATGACGTTGATGATGATGATGTGTTTGCTCATCTCTCTCATTCGGTTCGTGGAGCGACAGCTGCACGCTGAATAAATGATCAACGCGGAGGAATCTGGACCGGGAACAAAGGACACCATGGCATTCTGGGAAGTGACCAGCGGGCCGACATCTCAGCAGCATCCGTCAAACCAAAGATCACATGACAAACCAGACGCATGCACCCGTGTGCTATCGTAGGAGGATTGCATTGGCCCCGCCCACAAAGACAGAGCTCGCCGTATTCCAAGGCCAAGGGATCTAGAGTGTCTTTATTATTGAGGGCAGAACTCAACAAACATGGAGGATGGGGGAGCGCCCCCTGGTGGGGGGGCTGGATGCGTTCTGACACTCGGCATGAGCAGCTGCACGTGTGCATTGTGCACGGGGGTTAATGTCGGCATTGGGCCAATAATAGATTTAGCTTTTTTCTCACATGTAAGATGTCGCAAGAACAGAAAAAAACAGCTTCTTCTTCTTCTTCTCGGAGCTTGTTTACCTCTCAGAGGACGAGTTATCGATTTTGCAAGTGCAGAAGATTTCAAATGTGTGAGGGAGAAATCTGCAGGTGGAAACTTAAAAAAGGGATTTTGTTGCAGGAGATTAGATGCCTGAAGGAGGTGTGTGTGTGTGTGGGGGGCGGGGGGGCAGGGGGGGGAGTTGGATAGAAGGATGGAACAGCTTCCTGTCCTCCATTTGTCATTACTGATATACAGTACGTGCACGACAACGTTTCTGAGCTCGGCAGGCGGCGATATGCTCTGGATATTGTGCAGAGAGAGCGAGAGAGAGAGAGGGGGAGAGGGAGAGAGGAAGAGAGAGAGAGAAAGAGAGAGAGAGAACCCAACAAGTTCCTCTGGGTGTTCCTGGCCTGATCACCTGCTGCCCATGTGCTTCTCTGCTGGCAGGGCATCACACACACGCACCGTGCACACACACACCGTGCGCACGCACCACGGGCGTGTGCCATTTTGGAAAGACATGGCGAGGTGGAGTGCGGCTCGTACTCGTGACATTTCATTTTTTAACGTTTACGAAACACCTGCTGCTTTAAAAAAAATAAAAATAATAATAATTTAAAAAGTTGCCTCTCCTCGAAAATCAGCCGATAAAGAAAGAGAAGGTCACCGAAACAGTTGTCAAAAAACAAAATGCAGATTTCATGATGAAAAGAAGTCGACTCACACTGGTGGGAGGGCGATGATCTCAAATTATAACACGGAAACCAGCGCTCTTGATAAGGTGACACGGCGCTACACGTCGTGCAGGTGGGTATAAAATATATGACCTTTCAAAAATAACATCAAAAATAAACCGGCTAAAATGTGCATTTAGCTGATCTGGTGCTTTCAATAAAGTCACATGACCTTCGTATCCTCCATTCTTCTTTTCTGACAACTTACGCGCTAATGGGGTCAAAGGTAATTTTTTGATGCTCAAAAACGGGAAGAAAGAAACCCTCCCACTATGATTAAAAACCACGAATTGATAGATTAATGTTTGTTGGATCCATCTCCCAATTTTAAGGATCTATAAGACTTGTATACAGTACAATCAACAACTGTATATTATATACAGTAAATAATACAGTTAGATAATAGACTTTATAACCCTGATGCCATTCAATTGACATCAACCCAAACAGTTGACAAACAAGACATCAAATACAACATTTGACAGAAAAAGAAAAGATGAACTTCATACTTCATGTATCCAATGATTCCCCGTCATTATTTGGAGCCCTGGTCCAACCTGAAGATATAATCCAGTGATTTAATATTGCACTTTCATGAAGTTTGGGGAAGAAAGGTCACGATGAATGTCCAGAGGTTTTTTTTGTCCCCAGAAAGCCGAGACAGAAAGTCACAAAGGATGTCATTGTGCCAAAGAAAAGGAGTTATGGGATGGTGGGGGTGTAGGCCGGCCAACGGGGGCGCGGGCCCGGAGCACAGGGCAGGACTATAGATTACAGACATGATTGTGCCCGGCCGCCATTAGCAGTGGGATCACGTCCGCCCCGAGGCCCCTCGCTCCTTCCCCCGACCCCGTCCTTCACCTCCCCGGCCCGGAGATGGAGAGCTGGCAGGCTACATTTGGGGTGTGCAGGATTCCTTCACACACAAACACACACACACACACACACACACGCACTGGGCGGTGAGCATTAGATTCAGCTCTAAAGGTCCTTGGTGATGGGAGCGAGTGCGGCCCTCCTAGACGGGCCAGACCCTCGGCTATCGATCGGAAGTCTGCTCCACGCTCGGCTGCAAGCGTGGGATGAAGAAACCCACATCTCCAACCCCCCGCTGGACCTCGGTTTAATGCCACATGTGATGACGCCTTACATACAAGTGAACTTCACAAGTTTAACGTAACGCCTTGGGACCGGTTTGTGCCGACCTCCATTAACCTCTGGGTTTGTCAAGTGAAGCCAATTCTCTCTACTGACCAGCAGAGGGCGACGCCTCTGATCGCAAAAGGAAGTCTGGTTGTATAGAAGTCTATATAGTGACTCTACTTCTCTTGATGCTGTCCTTCAGTAAACATTGTAAACATGAGTTTATGTCTCAGTCTCTAGTTTCAAGTCTTCTTCTATACAGCATGATGTCATCATTTAGTACATGATGGTCATTTAGAGTCAAACAGACCATAAAGCAGGGGATGCTTTAGGCCAGGATTTCCTGCTACCAGAGCTGTCTCTACATTACTCCTCCGCAACCCAAATATGGTTTATTGGTTGCAAAAAAAACCACAACAACATGGTGAGGGCCACAATCCAAGATGGCGATGGTAAAATCGCAAAAAATTGAGGCTTCGCGTGACGTCACGATGACCACGTCCACTTCTTACCCGCAAGTCTGCGACTAAAAAGTATTATCTGAACCTCGAGGCTTTGACTGACAACACCGATGGTTGCCAATGACAACTGTGTGGAATAATAAAGGGTGTTAAAATAATATATTGCTTATATTTCAGCTGTCACTTTCAACAGCAGGTTTGAATGTATAAACATGTTTATCTGTAAAACATCACTTCATATACAGCTGGGGGTCAAAATACTGCACATTCTAGTTCACGATACTCATTGTTTCCCCGATATTCCCGAGACAGCGTAACATATTTCCCGACCGTCCTGTTAAACGTTCCTTAATGGGCCAGAAATACATTCGATGACAGGTGGGAAGCCGCCAGGCTTCGGCTAATGTCCAGGGACGAGCCGGTGGAGGCAGAAAGGTTACGTCTAGACGAAGGGAGCCGGACGATCATCCGAGCCTGGCCCATGATTAATACCGCTCTCCTCTCCCATTTGCTGGTCATTAACTCACTCTGCGCCATAATGGCCGGAGCTCAAATGAAAGGGGCGGGGGGGAGAAGTTCACGTTGGCCATCATAAGAGCGAATAGGCGATGGAGGGAGAGGGTGGGGAAGGGAGAGCGAGACGGAGAGGAGCTGATTAGTGCAGCAGTTATCTACATCCTAATCGAGGCCCGGTGTCGCTTTGCTCGACCTGTAAAGGCCACAAATTGGCCAGGAAAAAAAAAAAAGATAAGAAAGCAGCAGCGTTTAGCATAACAGGCTCTGGAAGGGTCCGTTCCAGGGGGCGCTGGAGTTCATTGCCTGCAGCGTTTAGCCGAATAAATATTGAACTAGATGCGCATGGCAAAGGGCTCGTAGTCAGGTAGGTTGGGTGACGAGAGAGTAAAAAAGGTACTTAAGGACGAAGTGGACGTCCATTCGTAGAGGCAAGGGGCATTTTAGTCGTGGTAGAACTCCGGCAGACGCAACCGCAGCGGGCATTGTGGATTCCTTTCTGCCTTACACACCCCATAGATCCAGGCACGTGCACAGGTAGACCCCTAGTGGTGCTCAAGCACCAGCCCTGTTGCTCTGGATGAGAAAAGGGCCCTTTTTGCTGAAGCCCACTTTTTTTTCATTCATCAGTATTTAAGAATAAAAGTTACTCTCTCTGTCATCAACTCCCCACAAATGTGTTTTGATATCCGACGGGGCATTTATTTGAGTGCTTGTGAGAATTTCGCCCCGACATGCTCCACGGCGCTCACGCAGGTCGAGGACAGCATCATCAGTGTATTGCTGCTAATGCTTCAACTCGTCAGAATTTTTTTTTGGCAATGGATGCCCTTTTTTAGGGTTTGAGCACCTGCCCCCCAAAATGTCTGTGTACGTGCCTGCATACATACATATATTTATATTATAATATTTACAACAAGATTGGAACACTGGAAAAAAAGGATGTTTGATAAATACTTGTGGTCTGTTCGACAGTTTCCTCGTTTCCAATTGCTTTTCTGAAAAGAGTGTTCGGAAGGCAAAGAGTGACGATAGGTGATGAAGGGTTCAAGAGCTTTTCTGAGTGAGTGTTTAGAGTGAAAGCAGCCAACCTTTTCAATCCTATGGATCCATACACAGACCCACACGTAAGCCTCAAGCTTGGAACAAGAATGTCCCATTAAATGTTGCTCACCAGGCGAGGTGAACACCACAATTACCGCGTGTACGTTGCCGGTCGTTCCTGTAAGAGCTGTACGAATGACACGTCGCTATTTCATCTTGTCATTATTTCTAGCGATACGGCGGTGTTCATATTTAATACTCTTCCGGCAACGTTCCACTCCCTTAAGTGCACCCCTGCAGCTCCGGCGGCGTTGCCAGAAGCGACGTCACCTCATCGGTAGACTATGGCTTTATACGCCGTTTCCTGGGGCCCGGAATCTGGGTCGGGAGAAGATGACCTCGCTCGAGATATTTGGCGACTGGGAAAGATTCAGACATTTTTTTTAGACTTTGGGTTACACTGCGGTGCCATGAGGAATGTGTTCACGGGGATAGGACTTGGACTTTCACGAAATAGTTCCCGAAAACTTTAACAACATTTTTTATTTCCCAAACCACTTTTACCATCACGTCTTTCCAATATGGCTGATGCCCAAGTAGACTGGCTCAGATTATTATTACTACACAATATTACAATTAATGCTAAAGACTTTGATCTTAATCCAGAACATATGTATATATTATAAATATATATAATATATATATATATCTATTATAATAATATATATATATATATTATATATATATATTATATATAAAACATCTGTATCTATTATAATATATATATAAAGACAAAATGTATTCTAGCCGGCTACAAGAAAAAAAAGACTTTTGGGGTTACGATAATGATAAAAATAGGAATTGTAATGTTCTGGATAATCTTCTTAACTTCCACCAGCCACCATCCGTCTGCTGATACGAGCCGATAGGCGCAGCGGAAATGTCAAAAGTGGTTTTGGCAAACTTATTATTTCAGTGTGTTTAGAAATGTGGATTTGAGCAGAAGCTTTACTTGTTGCTTGTTCGGGAAGAAGAAGAAGAAAGGGGGAAACAAATAAACTGTGCAGTCAAGCCTTTTTTCTCTTCTTTCCAGCATCCCACCTTCTCCACAAACAGTGATGCGTATGGGCTCTGAGACTAAGTGCTGTGTTTTTTACATTACATTACATGTCATTTAAGCTGACGCTTTTATCCAAAGTGACTTACAATCCTGTTACATTCATACATCGTAAACACAGCTACAGGGAGCAACTCAGGGTTAAGTGTCTTGCTCAAGGACACATCGACTAGGGCGGGGATTGAACCGCCAACCCCCTGATTGAAAGACGGACCTGCTACCCACTGACCCATCGTCGTTTTTAGGACAACTCACAAATACGGAGGAACAGAACTGTGCCATTGGGTAAAAATCACGCCCCATTATGCATCCCTCCCGACACACCACATCTCTCCTGAAACACCACCTCCATACAAACAGGACCATTATTATGCCACCATAGGGGTCCGAGGAAACCCCAAAAACTATGGAGAAATGAGAAATACAGGATTATGGGAGAAAGAGAGAAATAGGGAGCAAGCCGGTGGAGGAGAGTAGGGATGGAGCAGGTGGAACTCTCATCCCGTTGACGGTCATACGAGTGCGCTGTGATGCGTGAGAGATAAGTGGTGGAAGACGTGTAGATTGAAATTACAAGCGTGGAAGAGGCCCACTCAAGGTGTCACAGCCCCTATGTTGAATGATGCTGTAACATCTAGGTAATATACAGGACGATAAATAATTACTAAGCACGGAGAGGTTAAGTGATTAAAATGACAAGAAGCACAAAATAAGCTTCTGAGGTTCCTGCAGACACGGCTTTATCATCTTACAAGCAGAACAGCTCGTTATGGAGAGAATTAAACATGCAGACAGGTTACTTGGATTGAAGGGGAAATTTAGTGATTTAGTATCGTACTTTCAAAAAGTTGGCAGAAAAAAAGAAAAAGAATGATTAAAATCGATGCAACACAAGCTGAGATGTAGTTCCCAGTGTGAGTCGAGGTCCAAAGACACTACATTTCCCATCATGCAACCAAAAAGCCAATTTAGTTTGAGACCCTCCTGGTAAACGCCAACATCTTTTAAACTTCATTAAGTTTATGAAGCAGAATTTCTGGCGTAGTTCTCAGCTTTACAGGGAAACTCCACTGATTCTACACGTCTGTTTATATACAATCGCATATGTGGTTGTAAAAGGCCTTTGTAGCTCCAGAAGAAATGTTGAGACGCATAATAAAATCAATTTGATAAATTAAATTCAGTAACATCCCCTGAGTCAGCTTCCGAATAAGTTATACTTGAAAATGCTAAACTGCGAGACCTCTTCCTGTCGTCTGGAGAGAAGCGGCTCGAGGCTACGTTAGCTCTTACACGCATAAAACACCTCTCCAATGGAACTGTCGATAGCAATGTTGAATTGTGGGTAATGTAGGCGCCAGAAGAATGAGTGGAACAGATTCAAAGGTTCATAAATCAAATCTGACTGTTCAGTAAAATATGGCATTATGTCTTTTATATAAATGAATGTGCAAATAATACTTTCCCTTCTATTTTTTTCCTTTGATATAGCGCGTGCCGAAGGAGTCTGACAGAAATGATGATGACTGTAACTATATGACTATGAAAAGGAGATATAGAAGTGAGATGCAGAATGAGATACAGAGAATACAATTTAGGCTTCTAGCTAACGTTGGGAGTGAGCCAGAATGTAACCAGGTTATCTTAGCTACACATGTTACTTATCTTCCTAATAAAATTGAGTACAGGGCAAAAGTATATTAAAGGTATATTATCATCATGATGTGTTCACACGGAATCTCGTAAAATTTAGTTTTGCTGATGAACTTGAATGGAACATAAATAGATATTAGAGAACTACAAATAGCAAGCAGCTTATAATTCACCATTAAAACTACTATTGAGAAGAATTGTTTGAATCCATAAAAAGCACATCTTTTAATTCCTGATCATTTGACTTGTTTCATGAAGAAATTAATCGCCATAGATGACAATTACAAAGTAAAAGCATAACATTTAGAATATGTTTTTTGACGGTTTTCTCTGACTTCAGAGCTCTTTAAATGATTTTTGGGACGGTACTACATTTTTTCTTTCAAGAGTTTGGAGAGTTGCGATAATTAAGAAAATAAAAAAAAAGGATCTGTATTTGCCAATATGGATCATCAATGATCATCAATTAGTTTGGTGATCAAATCTGAAATGTAAATCGAACAGAGTGACTGTTTGTCAGTGGTTAGCAGGTCTGTCTTTCAATCAGGGGGTTGACGGTTCATCCCTGCCCTAGTCGATGTGTCCTTGAGCAAGACACTGAATCGCTCCCTGTAGCTGTGTCTACGGTGTATGAATGTAACATGTAAGGTGTCTTTGAGTACCTTAAAAAGCGCTATATGAATTAAATTATTATTAAATGTGATCAGGGATTTCTTAAAGTTGTATTTGCTCCGTGACTGATCCGATCCGAGAGCTTTACGATCCGTTGCACCCCGTTACCGGGACCGTGCTTTCCAAATTTAACGGCCTAGTTTGTGCCGTAGTGACCATTTACAGACACACCAAAGATATCGGATCTAAGGATCGAATGTAATCACACCGTCAATTTGGGGGTCCGATGTGAGAGCAATGCCAAATCTGGGGAATAGTCTTTCACCAAAGCTCTTCCCGAGCCACGGGAGCCATTACGCAACCATGTTCACAGGCAGAGTTGCACCAACCGTGACGCCTGAGCAGACTTTTATGTGTCAAATCGGTGGAGTGTAATAATTAGAAAAGAATGGGACCTCATGAACGTTACAGGGCGGCCTGCAGAATCCAAAGTGTCCTCTGCGGTGCGCTTCACCGAAGGAAAGAGCAACGCGCCGTGTGATGCTCCAGAAATAGACGGACGATAAATAACAGAACAAACCTGATGGACTGTATCAGGGATCGCTTTCAGAACAAGTGCATATATGGGCAAAAGATGCATTTACGAGGTGGTGGGGCGCTCTAATGGGGTCTGGGGAAGAACATCTTTAACAGTTAAGGGCTCGATCACACCAGACGTGACTCCCAAGAAACGTGTCGCTCGCTAATCCATTGATGTCTTTTAAATGCAGCGCAGCACGTTTTTCTAGTGTTATTTAGGTGCGATTAAAAGTAAAAATATTATCAACTTTAAACGCGATGCGCACCGCTTATCAATGCCGCTCGTCCAAAGCAGCCAATCAGAGCAAGCAAGAGGCCCAAGGCAGCCAATTGGATCAAGCAGGAGGCCCAAGGCAGCCAATCGGATCAAGCAGGAGGCCCAAGGCAGCCAATCGGATCAAGCAGGAGGCGGGCTTTCCTTCCTGTTTTCCCGACGAGACACTCATAGTAGCGGTATTTAATTAGGGTCCGAGCGACAGACGAAGTCTGACCGAGAGGAACCTATTGAAATTGTTAGAGTTCTTATTATTCTTCTTCTGGATTTTTATTTTTGAACATTGGGGGCATATTGGGGGTATGTATCATATCCCAAAACTCACCAAATTTGGCAAGCTTGTCAGGCTTGGTGAAAATAGACGGATGACACCGACCTCGAAATTCGGCTTTCAAAAATTGCTCTCTAGCGCCACCTGGAAATTTGACCGGCGACGCCCCTCACCCAGTATGTTCAAATGACTAGCTTTTATTTTTCCCAAGTCCACTTGGACCTGCTCTACAAAAAAGCCTCTCAGGACCCTAAGCTCCGCCTACTTAAATTTTCCGCCATATTTTTTTTGGTGAAAAACACATCAGAGGCGTTTGCTCCGAAATGCGGGGTCAAATTCATACCAAACCTATTGGAGATAATGATTATGGAAGCTATATCATCTAAGATCTATCATCTTTTTAAGGAACTATGGCCCAACGAACATTTTAGGGGCGTGTCCTGTTTTGTAATGCTCATAACTTCAACACTATTGGGAGAAAAAAATAACAGACTGTCATGATATGTGCAGAAGGGAGCCTGAAACATTCACAGCTAATTTCGTGCAATTTGAACCGTAGGGGGCGCTACAATAATTCACCAAATTTGGCCGTTTTGGGCGTTTTTTGGCGTTTTTCGCTTGATTTGCCCCTTTTCCACTTTTCTCCCATCGATTATTTCTCCCACAAAACGCCCACAGAATCGGCTAAAAATCAGTTTCATAGAATCTCAAGACTTGAATAATGAACACTGTGAAAAAAAACGGACTTTTCGTCGGTAGAAAATTTACGTTTTTTTACTGCCAATAATTTTTTACTTTCTGTGATTTCTTTATGTTAAAAACTATTGCTTAATCTCATCCAATACTTCCCCAAAAAATCATGTGTGATGCCAGTCAAGGCCTGAACACATTCACATGAAGAAACAAGCACATTTCTTCCAGGAACACCTATTGATCACCTATTGAAAAGTAAATAGCGCCACCTACAATATTCAATTAGGCAGCCCCGGTGCTACGTTTGACCTACATGTATAACGCTGGGTAGGTATATGTAACACAAGTAGACGGAAAGAAAAGTCTCTTGGCACCATGCTCTAAACTGTACCGGATGTCGCCAATATTGATTTCTGTTTCACTCTGTTTGTGCATAGCTCCTCTCAATGTCCCTGTAGCTCCTCTACAGGGGACATTCACCTGCGTTTCATACTCCAGGCCAGCAGGTGGCGGTAATGCACCAAATATATGGATGCAAACCGCTGTTTATAGCAGAAGAAGAAGAACGCAGCTTTGCCGGCATGGTCTGCAGTTTGCTCCGTCTGAGACGGTAAGAATTTTAAATGTATTACAATGAACTACAATCCAACGATAATTAGTCATGGCAGTCTCTTGTTCACGTGACCGCTGTAAAATCCGGCGTGTTTATCCGGTGCTCTTTCTCCGTGTGTGATTGTCACAGGTTACTCAATGCTGTGCTACACGAGGAGCTCCAAGCTAATGAGACTCTCCATTCAAATATAGAATGGTTTCTCCTGTACGCCAGTCGGCATGAACACATAAATACTGTGGATATTACGTTACATAACCGCAGTGAAAGAACGGTGAACTCTGAACAGAGATTCACGGCGTGTCTTTTAATTCACGTCACGTTATAGTGCATGTCTTCGTTGGTTTTTTGACGAGTGACTTTTTCTTTGCTCCGTCCCGATGCGCGCAGACCAGCGTCGGAGCTCTTTGGCGACCACGTTCGTTTTCATGCTTAAGTACTTCTATTTAGTCATTTATTTTAATGCAGGACTCTAATAAAAATCAGGTACAATATGAACGTGGCTGCATCACGATGTTTGCAAGTCAAGTCACGTGATAAATGTGCGCATCTCTGATGCAGCTTGAAGGTGCATGCAGTTAATCATGTAGCTATATTAACTGCTCCACAACCATTTGAAAGAATAATTACTGTTTACTTTGCATATTACGGCTGTCATACAACATATACTCAATTAATACATGAAGTGTTATTAGAGATAAAACTACCAGCAGCTTATTAAAACTAGTAGTGATGCTAAAGTGAATTACTTCAACTTGAGCAATTATTTTAATTCTAATGAGTATATGTTAAATATTCTTTAACTACTCTTTAAGAATATTAATACCATTTGGTGTTTTTAACCTGTATATTGTTTACGAGATCTGTATACTTTCATCACCAATGTTAGAATCAGAGAACACCAGAATGTAATGAAGTTTTTAACTAGGAGGTTATCCAGGCATGTTATGATCACTGGAACACACACTGAACCTGACACAGACAGGTGCTCATCTTCCAACTGTCTCTGATCCTGCATCAATGGCCCAGCTCAACCCAGTCTCCGAACAGGTGTTGGGGACACATCCCGTGTCCAGCTGTTCATCTCTCTAGTGCAGACACTATAGAGATGTTTGGACTGCAGTATAATGAGCATGGTTGCCCCCAGTTCCTGTGGACTGGGACCAGCACAGGACCAAGACTGCCCGACCTCCTCCAGAGCAGTGCATCCACTGCACAGTCATCGTAATGGTGCTCAGTATTCATTATTAATATTATGACAATATTTGAATTTTATTTTAAGCAAATCTGTAACTTTCTTTAAAAAATTACACTGCAGTCTTGTTATTGGTGACCTCAGCTAGGCCCAGAATTATTTTCATGAGATATCACCATGCGGATTTCGAATGAATTCAATTTAAAGTTAGCGAAAAATAAATATTATTAATATTATGACAATATTTGAATTTTATTTTAAGCAAATCTGTAACTTTCTTAAAAAAATTACACTGCAGTCTTGTTATTGGTGACCTCAGCTAGGCCCAGAATTATTTTCATGAGATATCACCATGCGGATTTCGAATGAATTCAATTTAAAGTTAGCGAAAAATAAATATTATTAATATTATGACAATATTTGAATTTTATTTTAAGCAAATCTGTAACTTTCTTAAAAAAATTACACTGCAGTCTTGTTATTGGTGACCTCAGCTAGGCCCAGAATTATTTTCAAGAGATATCACCATGCGGATTTCGAATGAATTCAATTTAAAGTTAGCGAAAAATAAATATTATTAATATTATGACAATATTTGAATTTTATTTAAAGCAAATCCGTAACTTTCTTGTTTATTCTGTTTCTTTATAGGACGTGGCACTAAGGAGGATTGTCCAGCCGCAGGTTTGTTATGTTATTGTGCTTTGAAGTTTATGAATCATACCAGTATTTGCTTTTTGAAGAGACCAATTGACACCATTATTGTTTCTGCAATTTTGTTTTCCAGATGACGCTGAAGAACCGTTACATGCCGCTAACACCAGTCTGCTTCAGCAGCTTGGTTGAAATGGAGAAACTTGTTCCATCCCATCATCTTAGCCCTAAGGACTCCAAACCAGCTGTTCCACAAGTCACAAAGGTGTGCATGGACATTTGATGGGTGGAGGCCTTATCTTAAAGTGGATTCTTTCTCAAATTAAAATGCCGTACGCCTCCAAATAGTTACTTTATTTTTCTTGCAATAGAAACCGACTGGAACGTGGCCAGACGCCTGCTTCCTCCAAGATAAATCTGCTTAAACACCAGGTGAGTCGTTTGAAATCATTCAATATGACTTGTTTGAAATGTTTGTTGTACAGTTAGAGTGAGCAGCAATGACCTGTTTGCAGTAATCCTTAATTGTGACACTAGAAAGGATCATTGTTATTGTTTGTGTAGTGAATGCTTTTGCTCCTTTCTTTTTTTCAATTTGGAGGTAGCAACACCACGTGCGGAGGGCTCTTCGGGATCGTCTTCCGTTGGTGTTGACAACGTGTCTGCGCGGCAAGAGGTTGGATGATGCACTGTGCCCAACTAATCATACACGTGATGCCTTGAGAGGTCGGGGTCAGATTGTGAGTACTCCTCTGTTTTCCTGATCCGATGTGAGGTCAAAGGTCAGGGATGTCTATGTGTCCAGATTGTAATGCACTCCGAGACAAATTTGTAAATTGTGAAAATGGGCTATACAAATAAACTGAATTGAATTGAGACGTCAGTGCACAACTCAAGACGACAAGCATTTATGCATTTTACATCGAATTTACATGACGCGGTCTATACTTCACGTCGGGACACACGACGCATGAATATGTTCACGTAGTTAAAGCGCCACCTAGTGGCTGAACTGGACTTTGTCGAATCCGCCCCAAAATTGTCGCGCTCGTTACAAGTCGCGGCCCGAGTCGAGTCCGACCGGCGCGCCCGGGTCCTCGGCGCCGGCTCCCCCGACCGGCGCGGGTGAGCGAGGACCCGTTCGACGCTGCTTGCAGCTTTAATTTCACTTTATAATTCCAAATGGAAACACGACTCCAACTGACTCCTGCTCAGTAGGAAGTGCAACTGAAAGCGCTCGACATCGAGACTCAATTTGCGTAATAGATATTGAAAAGCTCAAAGCAAATAAATACATTTGAGTCAGAAGGCTCTTTAATAACAAACACAAGCTGCTGTTTGTTTAAACTTAAGTATCTTCATGCACGCATACAATTGCAATGTCTGTGCAATGAATTCCTTAAAATGTGTTGACATCTGTAGTTTATTGATCTCCTGCTATGAAGAAGCTTGGCTCATAACACTGACCCCCGACAAGCACGACAAATTCATATTTAAGGCAACATTTCATGGCAAAAGGCATCAATATATAAAACAAACATCTGCTACCTTTCATGAGAAGTAATCGTCTTGAATTGTGTAACAGCTTTGTGCCGCAGGCCTCTGATTTAAACCTTTATGGCTCCGAAAAACAAAAACATTTGCAAACGTTTGACATCAAATAGCTTAACATCTAAAAACATAGAAAAGCCTCACAAAGTGCAGAAATTAATGTGGCACAATTATGACTGAAGGTAGTCATGTAACAATGGCACTGTAGTAGCTAGGGCGTGCCCCCCCCCCCCCCCCCCCTCTCAAGAAACCCATTTCCGGAACCTGGTTGCTATTGACCGTGTTTACATGCATTCGAATAACTGGCTTAGTCGGACTGAAATCGAATTATCCGTTTCACGTAAACACCTTAGTTCGACTATGTGCGGTCCGACTACGATCCGATTAACACCCCTGCATAACTCGATCCGATCCGGTTGATAATTCGACTATCGCGGCATGTAACGGTGAATTGGATTAGGAACTGGACTTTGCGTCTTTGCGCATGCTTGAGATCTCCTCCCTCCCTCCCTCCCATGTCGTGACCCGGAAGTCGAAAGAGTCGAAAGAGACGATAATGTCACAATTAACATCATGCAAGAATAGTAGAGGGATGTAGCTTCGCCTTGCTCTCTGTTCGCCATCTTTCTCGAAATGTTGATGTTGTTGTTGGTTGTTGTTGGTAGTGGTGAAGAGGTCAAGCGGAAATGGCTGTATCACCACGAGTTGTAATGAAAACAGCGCCACCTATCGTATCGGATATGACATGCTTTCGGCCAATGATTCGAATTACTCACTGCCATGTATATTGGGAGAACGGCAGATCCCCCAAAAGATAGCATAGTCCGACTAAAGCAAGATTCAAATTATACCATCATGTAAACGCACTGACCGTGGGTCAGTGGTTAGCCAGTCTTATAACCAGGGTGTTGGTGGTTCAATCCCCGCCATTGTCGATGTGTCCTTGAGCAAGACACTTAACCACAAGTTCCTCACTGTAGCTGTATATATACATATATATTAAATATGTATATATATATATGATATATATATCATACATTCTATACGTATATACATATCCTATATATATGTTATTTATACATAGATACATATGTGAGGTGTTTTTCAATATGCATGTGTTCAGTGTGAGGGTTTATAATACCTGTTCTGAAGGCAGCAGGTGCAGAGCATACAGAGCATACAGAGCACATGACATAAACATAGGTAAAGCTCATGTTGGGAGGAAATACATGAATCATGACATCCCAATGCATCATGTTTTCAAGAACACGTCAAATTACTCACCACGTCTTTCCAATGTCACACCTGTGGGCCTCACCAGGCGATGACATCACTCCCGTGTGACACCGCCGGGCTTGTTGTGCCATTGTATAGTTGTGCTTTTTAATAGAGTTTATTTGTGCGTCCCGTCCAGACGCTCTCCAGTTTAAAAAAAATATATTTATTTTTTTCAAAGAGCCTTTGAGATCAAGAGAAAAGCAATTTGCCTTCAAAGGTTTGGGAGAGATGATAGAACAAGGTCACAAGTCTACTGGAGCTCCGGTACACGGTGAAGCTCCGGTACACGGGGAAGCTCCAGTACACGGTGAAGCTCCGGTACACGGTGAAGCTCGGGTACACGGTGAAGCTCCGGTACACGGTGAGATAGGACGACATTCTGACGCGGCCACGGGATGTATGTACAATCAATCTGAGTAATTACCTTTCTCATTTCGCGTACGCTCCCAAAAGGAAGCGTTTAAACAACCATCTGTCTCCAACCAGCTGCTGGCTGTGGCATCGTCGTGGAGATATCTCTGTCTCCGCTTCTGACTGCGAGGGAAAGCAAATAGAAAAACAACTTCCCTTTTTGCAATCGCAGTGTTGGCTTGTTTAAAATGAAATAAAAAGGGAGCCGAGAGAAAATCTTTTTTTTGAGGCCATCTGGGCCGCCGTGACCCAAGCCTCATCTACTCCCCCCCCGTCCCCCGTCCCCTCTTTCTTCTCGTCCCTCTGCTGAGTGGTTTGTAATGGAGATTCAAGCCCCTCCCCCTCCCCCTCCCTTGCATCGCTGCGGCAATTAAGAGCGATGTGCCGCCTCGGTCAGATGACGGTAATTGCATTTTTTATTGTGTCATTTTTTCAGAACGCGGGGCTCCGCTCCCTCTTCGTGACGCTGCATCGACCTCGCAGCTCCAGCAGACCCCAAAACTCGTGTCTGATTAATTTGAAGTCGGCAATTTGCATAATTGAATATTCACACGTTGCGTCGCATCCGCCACCTTCATCAGAGCGATGTCGGCGTGTGTTTGCAGACGCATGTTATTCCATATGTGTGCATCTTGTTTACGATAATCCATTTATCAAACGATGAATGGACATGACCACGATAAGGTTTACGTTATCGACTTCACATCTATTTTTTATTTTACAATAATGATTTTTTTACGATGAAATATATATGTATATTTAGTCAATATATATATATATATATATATATATAGACGATATATATATATATAGTTAATATATATATAGACTAAATATGTATATATTGACTATATATACAGTATATATTGTCAATATATATACTGTATATATCAGGCATGAGAATCCCTTACCTTTCGGCGAAATTCGCCATTTTTAAACCAAAATAGGTGACTTACGTGAATCGTGTAGATCCGAAGAGTTTTTGTTTTTGGGGGGGGGGGGGGTCAATTGGCCGGCCGGCGTTTATGAGATTGGAGTGGGACACGGAGAAAATGTGGAGTGGTGCTCATCGCAATAAAACATCTTTGATGGGACGTGTCGCGTCTCGGCCAATCAGCGTTCAGATGTCTTCATCGTTTGGTGGTTCAGGTTAGCTTGAATGTTAGTCCGCTACATCTGCTGCTGTCACGCTGCACGGTGTAGCGATACTAACAAAGTACCCGTACGTTAAGAGCGATGGATTTAGCATATTTTTAGTTTCGATACTTCATTAAAAGAGCGCGGGATCAGAGCGCACGCGCTGCTCCGTGTCAAGCTGTCTGCACGCGCTGCGCAGCGCTCACAGCTAGTGGCGTTAAGTGGCGGAATTTTCGGATTTAAAAATAAAGTCACCAGCACCCCCCCACCCCCCCGCTCACCTTTTTCACCCCTGACCCGTTTTCATGCCTGATATATATTCACTATATCTATATCGTCAATATATATGTATACAGTATATTGACTTTGTATATTTAGTCAATATATATATATATATTGACTATATATCGTCAATATGTATATGTATTACTGACTATATATATTGACTAAATGCTAACTTGTATGTTATCCACGACTGTGATAATTTTTACGTTATTCACTTATCGTACAATATATGGGACACGACCTCGATACGTTTTATGATATCATCTCATATATTAGACATGAACTTGTTTTTTAAAAACATTTTAGGAAACATACCAAAATAAACAGCAGCTTCCTCGCGACCATTATAAGACTTGCACATTGCGCATGGAGTCCATTTCATTCATTGTTTTTGGGATCGCATTTTCTTTTTACATTGCAATTTCAATGATTTCTTTAATCTTTTAAAGTGTTTTACTTGCATTAATATGATGATATATTATCATTATATTGTATCGCAGCATAAAGTGGTCTTAAAAAGACAATAACATTGTTCATGGCATTGAAATGGGATTAAACTAATCAAACTGTTTGGTTAAAAGTAAAAACCATGGAACCCCTAGTGGACACAGGTTGCATCTGCTCCAGTGATTTGCCCCCAAAGGACCATTATCTATTGGTCCAGGAGCGCATGGTGGATCCCTTCAGCTACCTGAACATCTGCAGCGAGCCAACCTGGAAACCACCCAACACTAAGCAGCAGGACCTGATAGCACACACCTGCTATTAAACACACACGATTAAAGCCACGGGCAGAGAGAGAGAGAGAGGGAGAGCTTTAGTGACCGGTTGGCCCGCTGGCTGGTATCTGATTGGCTGGCCAGCTGGGCAAACCAGAGGATGTGGTCGTTCCCTCCAGAGTGAAAGTACAGGTGCCATCCAAGAGCCCGCTGTTTGTTGTTCTACCTAACACTCATTGCAATTAAGCCGGTTTCAGGGCTGCCAATAACACAAACACACACACACACACAGATCACAAAGATTGTCACCGCATCTTGGAGCTTGTTTAGCAAACCATAATAAACACAAGATTAAAAGCTTTCGAAGGCGCGACACTTTGCTGAACTTCGCGAACGCCGTTTAACGAGACGTCGGCACTAAATATCGCCACTTTACGTAAACGCTCCCATCCCGACTTCAGAAGGCAGCCGAGAACAAAAGCAGCGAGCACCGCCCCCCCCCCCCCCCCCCCCCATACAGACCACCCACAGATGTGAGGAACGCCGCAGACTCTGCGGTGCTAATGGATTCCCTGCAAGTTAAGTAACAAATAAAATACATCCAATCCCGTTTCATAAGCACTATTCATAAATGGGCAGGAAAAACTCACAAATATCTCCCCCCCCCCACTTTTTTTAACCTCCCAGACTAAGTGATTAAATGTATTAAAATCTCTTGAATTGATTGCAGCTCATCCAGAGCAGAGTAAATATTCAATTAACGATGCCTTTTTTCATAACTGTGATTCCTTCAGTCAATCGCGCACGTCTCCCCCTGTCATTAATTAAAATATTCAATTAAATAATTCATTTTAACTATTCATTAGCCACAAGACGGGGCGGCAGACACACATCTATTAAAAGAGGAGCTCGTCACGAGGCTAATCTTTCCCTTTGCCTCTCCTCCTGGGCAGGAAGTGGGCTTAAGCTCTGCCCGTGTTGAGGTGGCGAGCTGAGCCGTGGCGGCGCCGGCTCTTTACCGGGGTATGTGGCATGTTTGGCCAAGGCTGAGTGGCTGCCAAGCAGCCAGAGACAGAGCGAGGACAGATCAGCACTGACAAGGTGAAGCCGAGCTTCGTGTTCGCCCAGCTGACAGCTCAGGTGCTCAGAGAGATGGAGACACAACAGATTACATTTAGGCCACTGCAGCGAGAGAGAGAGAGAGAGAGAGAGAGAGAGAGGAGGGGGAGGGGGGAGATAATGCTCGAGTCCCCAAAAAAAAGAAAGGCTTTTGGGTTCCGGAAACTTTCTCTCAGAGATAAATGAGAAAGTTGGACTCGGGTTTGTGTTGCTGGTAGTGTTTTGGGGATGGGGGGGGTTGGATGGCTTCGGGACCAGAGAGAGAATTTTGTTTTGCTGTTGTTAATTGTGAAAATGGGCAAAACGAGAACACGTGTTTACCTGAGAGACCCCTACTGGCTGTGTGAATAACGACTTTAGAGCAGTAATTACATGAGAGCACTCTACCGGGTCCTAATGTTGGGAGATCAGTATTCTACAGGCCGTCCACCAATCCGGTTCAGCAGCAGTACATTCTGTGAAGAGCACTAGCCAATCAGAGGGCGGGTCTAAATCAATCAAAAGTACCATACATAACAGGTCTAGCATGGCTGTGAAGGAGCTCATTTGGCATTAGGTGAGAGGGTAATTCATCTCCCAAAGAAACTTCCTTTGCACACGTCCCTAAGGTGGCTGAAGAGCACCAACGTCTGCCTATTGGAAGAGGTCCTGGGAAAGGGACCAACGGGTCCAACTTCTTCTCTCATTAAACCAATTGCGATACGTCCATCCGGCCAATAATGGATCATACCATCGCTCTCGCCTTCCTGAGTTTATAACCCGCGTTCCTCGCTGCGTGGAACTCGTAAAAGAACCTTTTGACGAGGACGAGCCGTGTATTTGATTGTGTCGGGTACAAGTTGTACACCTGGACTCCAAAGCCCTGCTCGGGTTAACGTGACCCGACCGGTGGTCTCTGGAACTGAACCATCTGAGACGCCTCCGTTTTTGGAGAAGAAAAAAAAGAAAAAGCGCATTCGTAAAATTGCTTGGCTGGTGATTGGATGAGCCATCTGTCAACAACCATCCATCACCGGCCAGTCGGTCCATCGTACTGCCAGTACAACCCTGTATCACAAAAATTACGTTCCCCCAGACCTAAAATGCAATTTGCAGTTACGTTTGACTGAAATGTGTTTCTCTCCAGATTACGTTTGTATTTGACGTATTATAATTACAAATACGTCTCTGATCAACGTATCTTTGCCGTTTGTTGTCTCTCTTTTCTACAATGCTGTTATGAATTGTAAAAAGCGTCCTCTAGTCTTATTTATTATTATGTTATATGTTGTTTCGCCTGCGTATTATGACAGCAATAAGAGTTGTAACGGATCATATGAATTGGCGTGAAGACTTACTGCTGGTGACACTCCTTTATTTTCTTTCTTTAGGTGACAATACATTAATTAAAACTAGTAAACTATCACCACCTTAACAGAGTTAGCCCCATACGGGTCAAATCAACTATTAAACTTGTTATAAAATGCGCATCTGTCCGTAATCTATACCATAAAGTTTGCATTTTAACCTAAAAAAAAGTGTGCTTCCTTTTAACCTTTCAAAATAAAAGTCTGATTTGTCTGTTAAGCGGAAGTAGTATAAAACGTCTATATTTATTCAAACAATACAATATAAAAGGCATACATCAAAATCAATAAGGAAAATGCTAAACAGTCAAACAACTCAAAACAATAAACCCTTCATGGGGATATTTACAGGCGTGTTTACTTCTCATCAAACAAAGAGCAGGTATCC